>NC_133473.1:20426246-20435070 GCF_025370935.1 Choristoneura fumiferana
TTCTTGTCTCTTTTATACTAACAAGAGGTAAACTGTTAATGTTGTGACGGATCTACAGTGCCTGGAATACGTCCAAGACGGAGAAGATCATTATTATAATATACAGGGTCACTACGTAAGCACCGAACGGTTTTGGGGGTCTTTGCTTTGCTTATTTTCGATGAACAGCAATATTTATTTATTATTCTGTTTTTTTTGCGAAAAATTTTGTAGGTTTTTTAATTCAAGAAATAGGGGGAGGGGATAGGGTTTTGCTTACTTTCGCTGACAAGGGGGGAGGGGGGGGAGGTTAAAATCATTAAAATTCTGCTTACGTAATACTTTAATGACCCCTAAAATAAAGTAATTTCCGGCCATCTGTATGCTTAGTTATTTTAAACTCAGCGACGAATTGAAATGCGATGTTCACCGTCACTTTGATAATTTTTCACGGAAGGTTTATAAAGAGGTATATGATACATATGCTAGCGACGCGCCCCCGCTTCGCGCGGATATAGTGGGGAATGGAGCTGAAAAATGTGAACTGCCTTTGATTAGAGAAAATTTTCTTCGTGGGAACACAGATATGATTACAACTAGATTACGCAAATTGCATCTACTTCGGCGTGTCCGAACCCCGACCTAACGTCAGGGTTGGCCCATACAAGGACTGACCGCTAACTGACTAATCATGACTAGTGACTGACTCGAGCCCCACGGCGCGGGAGGGCGGCGCATTTGAATCGATTTTGCGCGGACATCGGGGAATTCACATCGCTAATTCGCTTTTGAGACGTCACAGTAGATATAAAAAAGTGACACGTGTTTGCGTTATTTAGTGAAATCTATATCTGTGGTGGGAACTACGACCTAATAAGAGGGTTATTCTGAAAGTCTTGTGCTCAGCAGTGGCTGGCCGGCTGGGAAGATGATGATAATAGAATTTGCGATAAAAAAACTTAATAATATTGTTGTCTTGTGTTGTAAATAAATGTATTTTCTTTCTTTCTCTCAGATCGCAGTATCAACTCTGGACGGCAACATAACATTCTTCGACCCGACGACGAGCGACCAGACGGGCAGCGTGGAGGGACGCACCGACCTGGGAGCCGGCCGCGGGGACAAAGACCTCATCACCGCCAAGAAAATGCTCAAGACTAAGTAAGTGTATTGCTTTCAGTAAAAAAACTCCTAAAACCAATCGTAATAGATTCAATATTTGTCAACTTCTTTGGACTAACTAATATTTGAATATTAATTATTCCAGGGCGTTCACTACGATATGCTACTCCGCGGACGGCACGTGTATCCTCGGCGCTGGCAACTCGAAGCACGTGTGTTTGTACAGCGTACGGGAGGCGGTGCTCATTTAGAAGATTCGTCATCACGCAGAAACAGGTCTCGGACGCACATTAATGTACGTATATGTTGGAGGGTGATCCATGATGGCAAGTCAAACGCTGTGTTTAACAATAGGAGTTTTATTTAGATGTCTTCACTTTGAAAGTTACAACAATAATGCCCCCTATACTGATTGCAACGCCTTTTATAATACATTGAAAACAAGTCTGCAGTTCAAATCAAATAACTTACTTTACAATTGATTTTGAAATATCTTAATAAATCAAATAAAAGCAAAGCATTATAATAATCATTAAATAATTATTGTGTTTCTTTTTTTTATTTTATTTTTATTTTATACAATGATAGTAATTTTTAGATTTCAAATTCTCAAGCACATTATAATCACTTAAAAATACTTATAATAAAATTTTAATTAAATTATTAATTGAGTCCGTCGCTATCACGGCCATTCTGATCATCAGCTCGTGCTC
Organism: Choristoneura fumiferana; assembly: GCF_025370935.1. Taxonomy (NCBI): domain Eukaryota; kingdom Metazoa; phylum Arthropoda; class Insecta; order Lepidoptera; family Tortricidae; genus Choristoneura; species Choristoneura fumiferana. The sequence continues at coordinate 20,428,061 of NC_133473.1, forward strand.
TGAGCGTCATTTCATTTTCATTTCCTGAAAGGAATTATTTATTAAGGTGGCATTTACTTGCTCTTTTCAGTGGCACATGGTTTGTGCTCTTTTAAGTGGCACACGAGTTGTGCTCTTTGAAGTGGCACACAAATTGTGCTCTTTTAGGTGGCACATGAGTTGTGCTCTTTTAAATATTGTGAATAAGTAAATCTTTATTTGTTTACAAAAAAAATGATACTTGTACTTAACAAAACATACACAAAATATTTAGTCGCTATCACGGTCACTTTCGGTTACTTGCTCTATTAAGTTAGGTGTTGGAATTTGCCTTATGTGTTCGTGTGACACAACTATGTTTTTACTAAAACCTGGTTTGACACTTTTAACTTCATATCGATCGTTGTCAATAATTTTGACTATTTGATACGGACCAAGAAACTTAGGCCCTAATTTATTGCCAGACCATTGTGTGTCTTTACATAAAACGAAATCATTTATTTTAAATGGGGATACAGCTGCGGTTCTAGCGTCAAATCTAGTCTTACTACGTTTAGCTTGTTCGACCATCCTGTCAGAGGCTTCTTTTCGAATATCATCCCTATTTAGGTGATGTTCTAAAAGGGAAATCTGCTCAAGAGCTGGAGACGAACATACCTTTCCTATCAAAAGTTCCAAAGGAGAATGACCAGTTGCTTTAGATTTAGTTGTATTGATACATAGTTGCAGTTCACCAAGTTTAGAAATCCAAGCTTTGCTATGATTTAACGCTATGACACCTAAATGGTCCCTAAGCGTTCTCATAAGTCTTTCTATTTGACCGTTAGCCCTGGGAACGCCGCGTGCTATTGCGTGATGTTCTATGCGTCCAGATTGGAAGAAATTTTGTATTTCACCTCCCATGATTGCCGGCTCTCGGTCAGAAATAATTCTGTTGGGAGTACCAAAAAGGTGGACTATATTATGAAAGGATTTTAAAATTAAGCCAGTAGTTTTATCTTGTAAGGGATTAATTAATACAAATTTTGTGTACGCGTCTATTGCAACAAAAGCATATGCTTTTTTCGCGTTCCCACTTAAATTTCCCATTAAATCAACGTGAAGCGTATGAAATGGTATTGCTACTTTATCAATTGGGTGCAGTGTCATTTGTACTTTCCCTGATGGACCTTTACCGATTTTACAGCTTAAACAGTGATCACAAAATGCTCGAGTCCTTTTTGACATATTTTTAAACCAATATTGCTCTCTAATTTTAGCAAGCGTTCTTTCCCATCCCGCATGTAAAAGATTTTCATGGTACCGGTTTATGAGACTGCACACAAGGGAATTTGGGACGACTGAACGTTTTACTGTATTGCCTTTTTGGTTCTGAGTAGATATTAGCAGCAAGTTTTCAGTAAGGCTATACTTATTATCGTATGGATCATTATTTTTTATGGCATCTCTAATTTGTTTAAGTTCTGGATCTCGTTCTTGTTCAACAATTAACCAAGACGGGTCCTTTGTTAAATATTAATTAGTGGGTTTCGACTCAAAAAGTCTACATGGTTCATTTGATCACCTTTTTGGTATTTAATATCAAAGTCAAAGTTTTGTAAAAAGGCCCACCATCGGTGAACGCGAGGGGTTAGTTCTTTCTTTGTTTTACTAGATTTAAGGGCATTACAATCTGTGACAACGGTAAATTTTCGTCCGAATAAGAAATGTCTGAAGTGTTTTAAGGCCTTGACTACGGCCAAAGTTTCTAATTCATATGAATGATATTTTGATTCTGAATCTGTAGTTCTCATGCTAAAGTATCCTACTACTTTTCTACGATTGTTTTCTATTTGAATTAGCATTGCACCATATCCTAATGAGCTAGCATCGGTATGAATTTCTGTGGGTAGATCAGGTCTAAATATGCTTAATATTGGTTCTGATGTTAAGTATGAAATTATTTCTTGACGAATTTTTTCATGAGACTCAGTCCATTCAAACTTTACATCTTTTTTTGTTAAAGTATACAAGGGAGCCATAATTCTCGAAAAATTAGGTATGAATCGGCGAAAATAACTAGCCAATCCGTTAAATTGACGTAATTGTTTGACCGAATTAGGAGGGCAAGAATTTGTTAAGGATTTTATTTTGCAAGGACTTGGTTTGACCTGGCCATCTTGAATTATGTTACCCAGATATTCAATAGATCGTTTAAGAAACTTGCATTTTGCCATGTTTAATGAGAAACCTGCTTCCGTTAATTTACTTAATACCAAATCTAAATGTTCAACACCTTGTTCTTCAGTTTCAGATGGAATCAAAATATCATCAATATAAACCAATGCGATTTTATCTAAATACTCACCAAGGGCTTTATTTATACAACGCTGAAAAACAGAAGGAGAGTTGCATAAACCAAATGGCATAGTTACATATTCATACTGGCCGTCAGGGGTAACAAAAGCAGTTTTTTCTATTGATTCCTCGGCTATAGGAATTTGATGGAAGCCAGATTCCATGTCTAAAGTGGTGAAAAATTTCGCGGTGGCGAGTTTATCTATTTGATCTTGAATCAAGGGTAGCGGATAATGATCACGCACCGTGTTTGAATTGAGTTCGCGGAAATCTACACAAAGACGATCTTCACCGTTTTTCTTTTTAACTAAGAGAATGGGGCTAGCGTAAGGTGAACAACTGTCTCTAATTATGCCTTTTGACTTAAGGTCCTGAACGATACTTTTCACTTTTTCACGTTCTATTGGGGCAAGCCGATAGGGTCGTCGGTTCACAACACGATGTTGATCTTTTAAACGAATTTTTAAACAACCAGTTTTTACAATTTTCGAAGGTAGATTGATACCAAAAATGCTCGAATGTTTGGAAAGAGTTTTTTCTAGCAGGGTTTTATCAGAAATATCGGTATCGATTGTGCTTTGAAAAGGATCTATTTTGATTTGACCAACAAAATGTTCTCTTTTAACTGATATTTCATTGTTAGTGATTTCTATTTTGATACCAGGGATTTGTAAAGAATCAACTCCTAAAATAACATCATAAGGCAAATTATCAACCACGTGTAGGGTAGTTTCGAAAGTTACCTCATCGACTGTGACAGTGGTTTCAACTACTTCATTGGACGTAATCAAGTGACCTCCAATACCTCGTAATTGTGTAAATTTATTAAAACGCTTACCAGGAATGGACCCTGATGATTTTCGTTTTATGAGGGAACATTTTCAGCACCTGTGTCAATCAGACAAGTCAACTCAGTGTTACCTATACGTATACTTGCGCGGCATGGAGTCTCTCTCTCCACTACGTTAACGGCAGGTTGGCTCGGCACGGGTGCTGCTACTCGAGTCGGCTGATGCGAAGCCTGCGGTGTTGCTCGTGAAGACTGGTTCCAGGTAGGTGTTGTGAAGCGTGCTGTGTTATTGGAAATTTTTGACCAACACTTGTCACTGTGATGTCCAGTCCGTTTGCACGTGTTGCAAAACGGCGTTTTACAATCTTGGGCCCTATGGCCATTTCTACCGCATTTGTTGCAACGAATGCGATTACTGTCATTAGTAACCGTTGATGTATCCGTGCGAGGGCGTTTAGGCTCTGTCGCTTCATTAAAGGCACTTGAAACTGCTGATCTTTTACGATAATTTGTCAGAGTTGCAATTAACTCGGCTTGTGTTTTCGGCATTGATCTCAATAATTCAGCTTGATAGAATTTTGGTCGAATCCCGGAAATAACTGCTTCAACCATGAGATCTACTGGAGCATTAGGCGATATCCGTGAAAAAAGGCGCCATGCTTCGGACACATATTCAGCGTAGGTCTCAGCGTCATTTGAGGTGTAGTCGCGAAAAACGGTTGACAAAAGTTATGTATCTTGTTTCTGCGCTGAATTGGCTAAGAAGGTGTGTTTTTTATAGCAGTCCAATCTGCTAATGCGTGTGCATTTGCATCTGCCCATTTTTTGGCTCGTCCTCGTAAGCAGGATAAGGCTTTCATCATGGCAATTTCTTGAGAGCAGCCTCGTAATAAAATAAGAGAATCTACCTGTTTACACCATTCCTGAATTGTCAGCTGGTTAATATCGGGATCATACTCGGGTAGATAGATGTCCGTCAGCTTACGATGAAAATTTGTGGATCGTGGTTGAGGGTTGCTTGAAAATACCATTCTTTCTAATAGTTCCACTTGGCGACGAAGTAAAGCAATTTCACTACCACTTGCAGAATAACCGACGGTTGGTTGTTGGATAACCGGCGAGTATGACGGTTCGTAACTGTCGTCATGTTCATGGGCATCAGTTCCCCTCACTTCTGATGTTGGAGGGTGATCCATGATGGCAAGTCAAACGCTGTGTTTAACAATAGGAGTTTTATTTAGATGTCTTCACTTTGAAAGTTACAACAATAATGCCCGCTATAGGTACTGATTGCAACGCCTTTTATAATACATTGAAAACAAGTCTGCAGTTCAAATCAAATAACTTACTTTACAATTGAAAGCAAAGCATTATAATAATCATTAAATAATTATTGTGTTTCTTTTTTTATTTTATTTTTATTTTATACAATGATAGTAATTTTTAGATTTCAAATTCTCAAGCACATTATAATCACTTAAAAATACTTATAATAAAATTTTAATTAAATTATTAATTTAGTCCGTCGCTATCATATATACTAAAAAAATACATACAGTCGAACATAGACTCCTCCTTCTTTGAAGTACGTTAAAAAGAAAAAGATTTTCAAATCGCCGGACGGATATGAAAGGACCTCCTGTGAGTTTTACGTGCCAGAGGTGTCCTACTAACTGATCACCGGGAATCCGATGAACCAACCCAAACGTAATCGTAAAATATACCATTAAAAAAAGTTTTTTATGCTAACCTTGCCCTACAAGTAGTGTTTTTTTTTCCCGTCTATACCATAACGTGGGGTATCGTTGTACAGGTCTTTCAAACCATTCAGTATCAACTTTTTGTTAGATGTAAACACAGGAACAAGCAATTTTTTTGGGGAAAAAAACAAGACAAAACCCTAAAGCTAGCCTAAATTGAATAAAGATATTTGACTTTGACTTTGACAACGAAAACAATTTTGACCCAGTTACGAGAAAAGTGGAAGAAAGTGGCGTCCTCCTTAGATATCTAACCTTTATTGTCTCGCTCTCCCCCTTTTTCAACGACCCTTCTGCCCCCAGGACTTTGTGAACCGCCGTCTGATGACAGAGTTCGGCAACATGGCGCTGGTGGAAGACCGGACGGCGCTGGAGGGCGGCGACGTCAATATCAGGCTGCCGGGCGTCAGGGACGGAGACATGGCCGACAGGAAAGTGAAACCTGAGGTCAGTGCAGTACGATACGATACAATAAAATAAGATACGATAAGTTACGATATAATACTATACAATAAAATGACTCTTTATTGAACACCAATACAGAGGCTTGGTAGCACCAGTAATGGACAAGAACCAGTAATGTGAATGTTGTTTTTTTCGTTAATCCAAAATTTAACTAGCGAACCTACTTTAACTTTAACACTAAGAGCACTAATGTTCAGTGAATTACTTTGCACTAAGCACAACTAAAACACTCACTTTAGTAGTTAAACATTAAACAACCGAAAAAATTTGAAGCTGTTAAAAAACGTTTCATTTTCTTTTATGTTCTTGTTTTTATTGTAAGAATTTATAAAAGTAGTTAAGATTGTTTTTTTTTTTAGGTACGGGTTCATTGCGTGCGTTTCTCGCCGACGGGGGAGAACTTTGCATGCGCCGCTACGGAGGGCCTCTTCGTGTATAGCCAGAATGCGGGCATCGATGGTACTTTTAGGTAAGAAATTATGGCAAGATATGATTATGAAAGAAAGAAAGAAAGAGAATAAATTTGTTTACCTAAATTCGGCACAAAAAAATAAATAAAATTACAGCTAAAAAAAGACAAATCTTCTACAATCTTATTAATTAGGCAAGAAGAGAGAAAATAAAATAAACATTGTGCCGAAAGAAGTAAAAAGGGCCATACTCAGCGTATTGCTACAGCAAGCCGCAGCGCTGGTTTTAGTATGACCCTTACGGGATTCTTAGCTTCTTATTTTCATTCTCGTCCTCACCCTCATCTTCATTCTAACACCCATTACCATTGTCATCTTTATTCTCAGTCTCATTCTCGGTCCCTGTCTCATTTTCAAACTCATTGTCAACCCATTTCTCAGTCTCATTGTCAACTTATTTCTAATTCTGAAGCTCATTCTAATTCTCAGTCTCATTCTCATCCTCATCCTCATTTAATTCCCATTGTCATCTTTCCTCATCCTCATTCTAATATCTTCTCATTCATCCTTATTCTCTTACTATACCCTCAAATGAATTAATTACGATATTCATATAATAAATGTGACAAGCGGGTCTAATAATGAATGAATGGGTGTCCTGTAATATACGCCTGTCTATTTTGAACTCGATTTAAGACGTGAGTTATCCGGGTCAATATATTTAATATGCCTGTCTAATCTATTTGCAGGCCATACCGTTTGGAAGCGGATTCAACGCCGGCGGCTGTCAAACAACGCCTGGCGGAGGGCGCGTGGGGCCCGGCGCTGGTCAGCGCGTTGCAGCTCAACGAGCACACCATCATCAGGGAGTGCGTCGAAGCGGTGCCTAGTTCCGACAGTGAGTTAAACTGACTTGCATGTTGGTGAAGCCGTGTTGGCTTGGTGGTTTGACCTACTGCATCTACGGATAATCGAAATGGATAGACAAAATGGTTCACATTTAAATATATTCGGGTGCCATCTACGAATAAATAATAAGTCGGGAATTGTAACTGCGTTGTAAAAATAGCCTTCCGTGTCCTAGTAGGCGGGGCTTAAAAGCATGTTCTGCGCGTCATTTGACTGACATCTCCCTGCTTCCTTTCTGAATTTTAACCAATCAAAAAGCACGTCTATTTGCACATCGAAAATGATTCGTATTTGAATCATAAGTCGTTTTTAATACCCGACGCAAAAAGAGGGGTGTTATAAGTTTGACCGTTACGTGTG
>NC_133473.1:20435170-20452024 GCF_025370935.1 Choristoneura fumiferana
CTTCTTATTCGCGATTCTGCACAATATTGAATTCCACACAACTGAATTTAATCACATACGTAATGATATTCAGTCATTATTTCTACGCAATCTTGTTTCTTCCTATTCGCGATCTCTGCACAATATGAATTCCACACAACTGAATTTAATCACATGCGTTATACTTCACGATTCTGTAATTATTTTTTTAAAAATCTCATACATAACGGAATCGAACCCGGACAAAATTGGGGCGGAGAAAATTTTTTTTTTTTTTTTAATTTCAATCGTCCCTGTTTATTATTATTATTTTATTTAGGCTGCTGCTGCCTTCGGAAGCTTCGTCTCAAGGTGTTCCGTTCACAATTAACTTAAAGCTCGCGACCATGATAATTTTCGCAGTCTGTTTTTTTTTTATTTATAAACGCGACTAGGAAGAAACAAGATATCATAGAAAATAGATAGAATAAAAGATAAAGATAGTATCGTGAAGTATAACGCATGTGAGTAAATTAAGTTGTGTGGAATTCATATTGTGCAGAATCGCGAATAGGAAGAAACAAGATTGCGTAGAAATAATGACTGAATATCATTACGTATGTGATTAAATTCAGTTGTGTGGAATTCATATTGTCCAGAATCGCGAATAGGAAGAAACAAGACTGCGTAGAAATAATGACTGTGAAGCATTACGCATGTGATCAAATTCAGCTGTGTGGAATTTATTTTGTGCAGAATCGCGAATAGGAAGAAACAATAATGGCATAAACCTCGTATAATCCATGTTTTATAGCGTAACATTCTCATCAGTTATATAGAAATTCCAAATATCTTCTTTACATAGAGCAACTGTTTCATTGATGCCTAATGAAACAGGCTCTAGGTCACCTCACGCGAAGATTATTTTAACTCATCATCTGATAGATATACACACCATATTCTCCACCCAAAGCTTGAAACAAAGGTAAATAACCGCCAAAGAAAGCCACAAATTGATAATCGGGAGAGTGGTCATCGAGACAAACAGTTCGTGGTCAGACTCCAAAACAAGGAGGAATCAACGGGAAACGTCTTAATCAAGCCCGAATTAAATTCAATTTAGCGCACGAGGTGTTTTGGTAAACATCCAGCCTCGTCCTAATGAGTTGCCAACTTCGCCACTTTGTAAGATTAAGCCAAAAATTGTGAAAAACTTCTGCGTACGCTACGAGTGGCCACTTACGCGCGGGAAAATACCGATTGCTCCCTATTCCCTGCGTTTTAAGACTCACTTTTAGTTCGAAAAAGTACTGTGAAAAAGTAAATGTAACTTTGCAAATTTGGACGCCCAACGCTGGACGTTGTTTGACGTATTCGGGAGTTTCCGGGGGCCTGTCCTTGGCTGTCCCTGTCGAGTTTTCCATACTTTTTCTCTGTTTACTTAAGTATGCTTAGAGGAATTAAAACTTAGAGCAAAGTTGTTTTTTATTGCATTGCTTTCGGCTCTGAATTTGAAGTGTGGGAATCCTTGGGATGATTTTTATTTAAATTTCTGTTTAAGGATTTGTGGGTCTCGGCTGGCGGAGTAATCCGCGCCGCGTTTGAGTGCGAATTACATGCATGAGCTGACTAAATAAGTTCAATGTAGTCTGGAAAGGTAATTTTCAGCGCACTCCAGCCTGTTCGTTTTAATTTCATCGAGCCATAATCATAATAGAGCTGTTGTGTTATACTTTGCTTAATGAGAATCACATTCGTAGCACAGGGTGATCATATTGCTGCGGATAGGTAAGTTTCCAATGATTTAGTGGTGAGGAGGCGAGCTATTCTACCTTATTCTATAGGTGTCTGTGCGGGTTAGAACTCTTGTAAGTACGCTACACTCTTGACAGAGTGGTCGTGGTCGGCGGTTAATGATCAACAGTGAACCATCATGACGACTTTTTTGGAGAAAATAATGTGGTGTCCCTTTCTTGCCTTCCACACGCACATTACTTCCCTTGCAAAAATGTTACAAACTGGCAGCATTTGTGATTGGCAGCGAGCGAAGTTGTCAGAAAATCTAATCATCATGTCAGCCGAAAGACGTCCACTGCTGGACATAGGCCTCCCCCAAGGCTCTCCACTCAGACCGGTCTTGTGCTTTCCGCATCCACCGCGATCCCGCGATCTTACTTAACCAAGTCGTCGCTCCATCTTGTTGGAGGCCTACCGACAGCTCGTCTCCCGGTCCGCGGACGCCATTCGAGAACCTTCTGGCCCCATCGGCCATCCGTCCTGCGAGCAATGTGCCCCGCCCTGGGCTGATTGTGTGGATTCATTTTCATTAGTTTTATATCTTGTACCTTGGGGGGGCAAATGCCTTAGTCGCCACGCTTGGCAGGCGGGTTGGCGACCGCAGTTATATCCGATAGTTCGCGGAGAACGCTGCTGCCCATCCTCCGGTTTATCCCTTAGTCGCCTCTTACGACACCCACGGGAAGAGAGGGGGGTGGTGCAATTCTTGACCGACACCACACGGCGAAGAAAATCTAATGTTAATGTTATTTGAAACGCATGGTATGCTTTCTGCATAAAGTGCTCTTCAATAGAATTAAACTCAATTTTATTCGTAACTCCTGCATCGAGTAAACTCAAATTAATTCACAATATCAAAGCAAAAATCGCGTTTAATAATTGCTCGCAATAAATGGGCGCGCAATTATGAAAATGTTACCAACGTTTAATTAAATCCCGCACATCAACTCGTTAAGCTGTTCGAGACAATGGTTAACACGCGGGTTTGCGCGTTTCGGCTGTCGAGCTTTTCAGCCGGCTTTTGTTGATCACATAAGTGGGATTTCGTTTGAATTGTTTACGTTGATGCGCAGGTATATTTTCATTGTATCAAGATAAATGTTATATCGAGTACTATACAATAATCAGTAATTTTTACCTCTTTTTCATGCTTAATTTACTAACAGTGCTAACTGTTACCAAGCGGTCACAGCCAGAAGACCAGCCTTGGCCCACACGGCCAACAGTGGAGCTAAAGGACCGCTTCGCGATTACGCAAAAAACTTGTGTTTTTTCTTTAATCTCTCTCTCTCTCTCTCTCTCTGTGTGTGTATTTGTCTGTGTGTGTGTGTGTGTGTGTGTGTGTGTGTGTGTGTGTGTGTGTGTGTGTTTTATAATTTATTGCGAATAACCGTTTTAATTTCTATTACTGTTATAGTTCGTTTCTTTACATGTTGTGTATCTGTCTACATACATACATACATAATATTTGTTCTAAATGTGTATTTTATATGGTTGGTTTCATTTATTTTTGTGATTGTTCATTTGCAATACAACCACTTGCAAAAACATTCCAGACCATTTTGAGATAGGTATAAGTCCTACTAATTTTTATAACAAAACCATTAAGGGCAAAATCTTTAAATTAGGTACTTATTTCTAAATTTATCGTCTTTTCATCAGTTTCGCTGAAGGCAAACCATACAGCATGGAGAACAGATGGCCCGAAAAGTACTCGAATGGAGACCGCGGATCGGCAAGCGCAGCGTAGGACGTCTAAGGTCCACCAACGAAATGGACGGATAACCTGGCTACAGCGACGAGTTCACTGTGGATGCAGGCTGCTTCCAACCGAAGCAACTGGAGGTCTATGGGAGAGGCTATGTACAACAGTGGACGTCCTACGGTTGATCTAATGATGATGATGATTAGGTGACAAAGGTAATGATTAATAACGGATCAGTTTTATTATAAAAACCCTAAACTTTCATATTTATAAAAGTGATGCTTATTCCAAATCCTTTTCTCAGTCTTATTTACCGTTCAGAGTGAACAAACATAAATCGGAAATGAGATAAGAGACCGACTGAACGTTTTAAAATCCTTCAGGCAAACAAATATTTAACATTACTGGGAAATTTCATTAAGCCAGTACTAATTAAAGTGGTTTATTGTGGCTGAATTTCGAGCTCTGTAAATGCGGTTTAAACAAATTATACAGTATTTCATATTTTGGTGCTTTGGGAATTGAAACGCTAACGTATTTTTGTGAGTTTGCCAACGAGTTGCTGCAGAGCCATCACAGACATTAGAGATCATTATCATCCATCATATCAGGCGTAGGACGTCCACTGTTGAAAATAGGTCGTCCCATAGATCTCCAGTTGCTCGGTTGGAGGCGGCCTGCATCCACCGTGAACCCGCGGCTTTAACCTTGGTTAGAGTCGCAGGTTCGGATGTCTTGTTATCCGTCCATCTGGTTGGTACGGTCAAGGACTTTAATTCATGGGTCTTTGTTCTCCTCTCTGTGCATTTGTATTTTTATTTTTATGTGCAATAAAGAGTTTACATACTTACATACATACCTTTTAAAAGGAAAAATCATCACGATTTTCCTTGTTAATTAAATAATTTATTGAATCAGGCGTTACTTTGCGGATCAATGAACTAAAAGATTTTTTTTATTATTCGAATTTAGGTTTATATTTTGCATAAACTTAGCTATCATAAGGTTTCTTGTTAATTAATGCGATGTCACTATGACGTTTACTGTGAAATGGTTCCATGATGGCTCATGAATTAAAGTCCTTGACCGAACGTTGGAACTGGAACTGTTTAGGTACCTAGTCATAAAAATACTGAACACGACCTCGTCCCAGCCTATATACGTCCCACTGCTGGGCACAGGCCTCCTCTCAGAACAAGAGGGCTTGGGCCATAGTTCCCACGCGGGCCCAGTGCGGATTGGGAACTTCGCACGCACCATTGAATCGCTTCGCAGGTTTGTGCAGGTTTCCTCACGATGTTTTCCTTCACCGCAAAGCTCGTGGTAAATTTCAAATGTAATTCCGCACATGAATTTCGAAAAACTCAGAGGTGCGAGCCGGGGTTCGAACCCACGACCCTCTGCTTGAGAGGCGATAGGTCAAACCACTAGGCCACCACGGCTTATTACTACCTATTATTGTTTATTTGATAACTTGTTTTTAATTCGAAATGATTAATTAACTTGAGATTTCAGCCATATTGCTGTTGTTGTAAACATAAACGATTCCTTGAATGTACCTGGGCATTTCTATCTACCGTGGTCCCATAGGTTGTACCCTGAGTTCATCTCTCCGATTTCATCAAAATTTGGGGGTAGGTAGACTCAGTCCATGATTCCGAGCTAAAAACAGGGTCTTCTTATAAATATTGTATGGATTGTCTCCATTTTGTTAAGTACGATTTTTTCTTAATAATTTTCGTAACAAAACGGACACATCCATACAATATTTTGGGGACACATCTGGAGACCCTGCAACAAAGGAAGCAAAGCAAACCATGCATAGATAGACGTACTAGTGAACTAAAAGAACTATAAAAGTACAGTCAATTTAAACATTAGTACAGTTATTTGCACGATTGTGTCTACTACTTGAAAGCGATCCGTTCAGTGCAAGAGCAGTGGAAAGCAGCCCTTACTAAACAACAATTACAAGTCCTTTGCAAGGAACTTTGCCTTAGTCTTCCCTTTTTTCGTTCAAAATTACACAAGCTGGCGGGACCTGGCTCACGTAGCTAATAACTCCCTCCTAGCCCGGTTCTAAATTGTACAGCTGCGGAATTTAGGGTTCGTCGCCTGAATGTTTATTTTTGCTAACTAATATCGAAGATAAAACTTACACGTTTTACTGAAATATCTTATTATTAATAATTTATGTTCTTGCCTTGTTCTTGCATTCTCTTGCTTTTCGCGCCGAACCGCTACGTCAAACTGTCACCTCACGCTCTAGGGATGTACGTCACTTTTAGTGATGTGCAATTGTTCGGTACAGTTGACGCTTTCATAATACCAACAAACATTATCTAGGTACATAAACTGCAAGTTAACTACTTAACTTTATCTTAACTACGCAACTTTCAAGAATAAGTTCGCTTTTGTACATTTATTTCTTTTGTTATCGGTGTCATTGTAATTTGATTACGATTTTAAAATTATTTATTGTTTTTTATAATCCCTCAAGGCCATGGATAAACTGTTTTGTTTTGAAACTGGCTGACCTTTTTTTACAGCATGACTTGGCGGGTGGGTCGGCCCAACTTTACACTTTTCGTAACGTTTACCACCTGAGATATTACTTGGCTGCTTTTATTACTTGGAGAACTTCCAAATTTGCGCCGTGATGGGGAAAATTAACGTCCCATTGTTTGCTGGTTTGACGTCTGAATGGTTTGATAATCGGTTTGAGTTCGTTTGAGGGTATTAATGAGTTGCAGGAATGTTTGAAGTTGATTTCTTTTGTATGTTTATACTCTTTATTGTACAAAAGGAAAAACAAAAAGGTAAAAAAAAGTGTTAAGGCTAATAAAGGTACATAGGATTTTGCATTGCAAAATTTACAGATATTGATGTTGTGTTAATATATCCTGTGGTTTATTGCATAACGTTTCTAAGGGTGACACTATTTACCGGCACGGATAATACCGACATGAAAATACCGACCCGATATTTCGTGTACAGGTGTACAGGCCTATACAAACAGGTGTCAAACTGACAAGAGTTTGACTTGCGCTTTAAGAATGGTACTTAGTACTTATCGTTTACCTACCGTATGCCTCATCGTATGCCTACGGAACCCTATTTCGGGCGCGTCCGACACGCTCTTGGCCGGTTTTTCTAAATAGATCCAATGGCAAATGTAACCCTTTAAAATGATTGCCCTACTGAAAAAACACAGTAACTAAACTTCAAACCCATACCTTTCCCCATACCGTTGGAGAGATGATTTCGATAAATTCCCGGGCCTCTGCGGCGCGTTCGACAGGCGTCTAGTTAAGCCCCTCATATTTACTGATATTGATATCGGCTGCGGGCGCCCAAGACGACAATTACGAGCTACCAACGCTCTGCCGACAGCGATGTAGGCCTGTGGAAGAGACAACGTAACGCACTGCGAAGTTTTCGTTTAAAGTTTACGTTGGAAATTCGGACCGCGGACACCGTAGGAACCTGTACCCCCAGTGTAAGTTTTCGGTTACAAAATACGTCTCGATCGCGTTCGCGTAAAATCTCAAGTTGTATGGAAACACGAACATCGCAAACGTTCCGCTAGAGGCGCTGTTCGTGTTTCCATACAAATTGAGATTTTAACGCGAACGCGATCGAGACGTATTTTGTAACCGAAAACTAACACTAAGGGCACTGCAGGGCTACTACGAAACTCGAACACGAAGTTCGTGTCGTGCGGTCCCTCTGACACTTATACTATTTAATACGAGAGCGAGAGGGACTGTACGATACGAACTTCGAGTTTCGAGTTTCGTAATAGCCGCCCTGATTAAAGGTTCAACAATCGTTGTTCGAAATACGCTGACACACCATGAACGCAAGCCGTAAACACAGCTGCTCAAAAAAACATGCATCGTAAAATTAGCTGCGTCAAAATCGCCAAAGATGCGGACGGATAAAAATATCAAAAACCGGCCAAGAGCAAGGTATATTTTATACGATTTGCTGCATAAGTAGCGTAGTAGAAATAAGGAACCTGAGATATGTATGCATAGGAAAAATTCGTGTCTAGATTCCTGTCCAGCGGTGGTGTAGGGGTTATAGCACGCAGCACGGATTGCTGAGGACCTGGGTTCGATTCCCAGTGCTGGTCTCTTTTTCTGGTTTTTCTGTGCATCCATGTCTCAGTTTGTATTTTCGATATATTTTATACCTTAGGCTGCTATTTAAAAGTAAAACTACTAATAATTCTCAAGCAAACTTAGCCTTATAGTTTTCCTTCAAAGTTTGATATAGGTATTTACTACCATCCTGATTTTTTTCAAATTTTTCCACCGACCGGTTTAGATTTAGAGAGGGGCGGGGACGCTCGATTTTAATGAAAATTTGCACTTTTGAAAGTTGAATATTTCGCAAAAAAAAACAATGAATCGAAAAATGGTTTTAAAAGATCTATCCAACGATACCCTACACTATAGGGTTGGATGAGAAAAAATAAATCACCAAATTTTTTTACATTCTACATATATACCCGTGAAAATTACAGCTTTCTAGCAGTGATAGTCCCTGAGCAAAGCCGCGGACGGACGGACAGACAGACACACATGGCGAAACTATATGGGTTCCGTTTTTGCCATTTTGGCTCCGGAAAAATAATAAAATGAAAATGGCACTTCAATTAGTAGTTTATGAGTAAATACCAGCCTAAGGTATAAAATATACCTTAACTTGTAAGATTCGGTATAAAATACGAAATCCTTAGAAAAATATTACTTAATTTTTTCGTAATGGCTACGGAACCCTATTTTGGGCGTGTGCGACACGCTCTTGGCCGGTTTTATTCATCATGAATCTTGAGGGGTTTAATTATCGAGTGGTCGCTTCCAGTGCATCGGCATCGCCCGGCCAATAACAGCAGCGACAGAGCCGCGGAATTTCCCCCGAGCGCCATCCACAACAAGCAAGAAGAATAACCGCGAATGCAAAATGAAAATTATCATACAAATTCTCTTTCTTATATGAACCGGCGGTATTACTTTCGCGCTATAAGTATGCAAAAATATGGAAGATCCTTTCTGTGAACGCGAAAATACGCTGTATTGGGTGCGTAGGGCATTTGATGCGGTGATTTGCATTTGTTTTGTTAATAATCGGCCTGATGAGCTCGCGAGTGTTCGGATTATTTCGGAGTTTGTATGGTGATGAAATTGTGGTGCAGTGTTGGTACTATCTTCAAGCGAATAAGTTCAAATCTGTGTGGAAACTGTGGCGTCAACGAATAGGAAACCTTAGGTAAGGTACTAAATATTAAATTTCTACAATACTTAACAGTTTTATTCAATTCAACCCCCGACGCAAAAAGAGGGGTGTTTTAGTTTGACCGCTATGTGTGTCTGTGTTTTAAACGGGTGGACCGATTTGAATGCGGTTTTTTATTTGAAATCAGGTTTTCTAGCGATGGTTAGACATGTTTTATCAAAAATCGGTTAGACGTATTGAGATATTGAACTTTTGTGATGACGTCGGCACTATCTTTTTGATTCTTTCGGCACTTTTTTTTCTTTCTTTCTATTATGTAATATCTTTAAGTTGTCCAATTTTTTTTTTGTTGTGGTGAATTTTGACAAAAAATGAGCTATTCTTTCTACATTTTTGTTTCTTCTTTTAATACATTCGCAGTTAATTAACATAATACACATTTAATATTAATTTTTCAAGATGACAACAAATAAACAAGTCAAGTTAACAACGTTTAAAATAAAACAGTACCACTACCATGAGTTTACAGTGACCGTACTCGATAGCGACGGCGTAAATTATTTGTAGGGGCCAGCGCCCCTAGTGTAAGTTTTCGGTTAGAATATCGTCTCGATCGCGTTTCGCGTAAAATCTCAATTTGTATGGAAACACGAACATCGCAAACGTTCCGCTAGAGGCGCTGTTCGTGTTTCCATACAAATTGAGATTTTAACGTGAACGCGATCGAGACGTATTTTGTAACCGAAAACTTACACTAGGGGTACAGGTAGGTAATGTACTTAAGGCAATATCCTACAGAGTCCTGTCCTGTCTGCAGAGTTAAACGCCGCCGTTATTCACTTAGTTCAACCAAATATACTTAGCAAAAGGTCTGTAGATAGATATTTGAATTACCCACGAGAATTACTGACGATTATGGTCGGCGGTGGACCTATGTAAACAGATAAGGGTATGTTTGACTGTCAGAACATTTGAAACTAACCACACTTAGGTATTTGATTAAACGTCAAATGTTTGTACTTTATGGAATTGCCTTTTTGAATGTAACCGCTATGCCACAGACTACGTAATTTACCGATAGAGCGTAAAGCACAAACGAAGCGTTTACGTTTCAGAGGGCCTACTCCGAAGTTCGAAAATCGAAGTTCGTATCATACCGTCCCTCTCACTCTCGTATCAAATAATATTAGCGTCAGCGGGACGGTACGGTACGAACTTCGATTTTCATATTTCGTAGTAGCCCTGCAGGTCGCATTTCTCAACCGATTCTCATAAAATTATGTGATTTGATTAGGATCGATAATTACGGGTAACGAATAGGAGTATGATTGTGATGATGTATTGTTTTTTTTAGTATGGTTTGTCGACCGATGGCTAAGTGGTTAGAGAACTGACTACGAAAAGAAAGAAAGAAAGAGAGTAAACATTTATTCGTGACAATTACTTACACAAAAAACATAGAAGAAAAGTAAAAAAATAAGTATCAATATCTGCCCCGGCCCCTGCCAACATAAGTAAACAAAACCTACGTAGGTACTTTTTAACATCGTCACTGTCAAGTAACTAAACATCAAGTAAAAACAAAATTTAGTTTAGACAATTTTGTAATTTTCATATTTCACACACGTTTGTTGTTGTTTAGGTATTTTTTATTTAGGTTTGCCTTATTTTATACTACAGTATTCAAAAGTTTAAGTTTACTTTTTCTCTAATTTTGTATTTTACTTAATAAGTACTTACACAGTCGTAAAAAAAGTATTGTATGAAACGTTGTACACATATAAATAAGCAAAAAAAACCGGCCAAGAGCGTGTCGGACACGCCCAAAATAGGGTTCCGTAGGTATTACGAAAAAAATTAGTAATATTTTTCTAAGGATTTCGTATTTTATATGGAATTTTCCAAGTTTAGGTATATTTTATACCTTAGGCTGCTTACTCATAAACTACTAATAATTCTCAAGCAAACTTAGCCGTTATAGTTTTCCTTTTAAGATTGATATACTTACTACCATCCTGATTTTTTTCAAATTTTTCCACCCACTGGTTTAGATTTTAGAGGGGGGACGCTCGATTTTAATGAAAATTTGCACTTTAAAGTTGAATATTTCGCAAACACATCACTGAATCGAAACCCCTAATGGTTTGAAAAGACCTATCCAACGATACCCCACACTATAGGGTTGGATGAGACAAAAAAAATCACCCCCACTTTACGTCTATGGAAGGGCCCCAAAAAAAAATTTTTTTTTGTACCATTTTGTCGGCATAGTTTACATATATATTCGTGCAAAATTACAGCTTTCTAGCATTGATAGTCCCTGAGCAAAGCCGCGGACGGACGGACAGACAGACAGACAGACATGGCGAAACTATAAGGGTTCCGTTTTTGCCATTTTGGCTCCAGAACCCTAAAAAAGCTCATGGCGTCTCTTCTTACGCCACTCACCTTTTTTGACCCCTATAGGTACAACTCACAGATACAACTGTTGCATAAAATACCAAAACCACACTCGTGCTTTAAGGACCCTTATTATGTAACAGTTGCATAAACTACTATTGTGGTATAACTAATTACATTTAATTCAACCGGTCGGGTGCCGCCGCGCACAAGGCGCAACTAGCAACTATACGCTCAATTACCCCGCCTAATCAAACACGAGCCGCAACAGGGTTAACTGTACGTTTGTGTGTAGGAATTTAGCGGCATTGGTGGTGTTGAGTTACCAGTTGAGTACAAAACCAAGCGTACCTACCTAATACTTTACAATACAATGTAATTAATTAATGATTCTTTATTGAATAAAGCAATATATGTAGTAGGTACCTAAGCAATACCAAATACATTAGAAGAAAATTACAAGGTAGGTACCTAAGCAATAAATAGGCCTTGTTGCGATTTTTTTAAGCAATCTTTACAATAGAAATGTCTAAGTAAGGAATGGATTTCAGTGGATGGTCCAGTTTACAATTAAATTTAGTTTTAGTTAAAAGTCCTTTTTATATTAATACAAGCTTTTTTGCTGACTACACTTATACTTATATATATTAGGTACTTGATGAACTTTATCGACATAAAAGCGTTCGCCTGTTTTTATTGCGATAAAAAATGTGGCTTTACATCGTTTTTCCTTTACCCCTTGTGATCCGATCGCGCTTGGCTCCGCGCAGCAAATGGGCGGGAAACTCTATGGTCTACGGTTCACTTCACGGAAAAACGTAAATCTTACCCGTCAACACTTAGGGAGTCGCGAAAACAAAGAGATTTATTAAACATGTGAAAATACATTCATAGATTTATTAAGTCTTTCAAAGTCTGTTTGGGTTTCACGTTGTTGTAAAGCATCTCCGTAGTTAATATAAAACAGTTAATTCGAAAAAAAAAAGTTTTGTATTGAAGGTTGAGTGACCCTTAAGACTATAGAGATGAGTGACCAGAATCTCCACTCATACATAATTTTCAAGACTATCATCGTTCATCCACCATATTTCGTTTTCAAGATATTTTCAACGTAGGTAAGTACAACGGCAAAATTGTCCTCCAACGGACAGAGCCATATTTAAAAAAAATATCGATTTTTCAATGTTTTTCCAATTGTATCGTGTCAGGCATCGTCCTAATTCTAATATAACGCGAATGCGCGATCGACGGGCGAGTAAGCGATGCGACCATCGCGTGTGCGCGCGATCAAACATATTGAACTCGAATAAGTGTCCTAACTCACAATCGCGCGACAATTTGCGTTCTATTAGGACGATGCCTTAGTAATATCAATCAGTAGCCGCTTAATTTAGTTTAACGGTTTAAATTATTATCGTACAGGATTTTTAACGCCATTGTATATTTTATAGCTACATAGGTATAGATTGAAGAGTGCCATTTTCACTGAGAGTGGTGGCCTCAGCCCAAATGCAAATTACCTACTCTCAGGTAGTCGTTAGTTTTCATTTGTAAGTTAGTGAGCTAGTCGTAGTTTACGTTTGTACTAATTGACTCCTCCGGGATAGCTTCAGAGCTTCAGAATAAAGTTTACTCTGATGTTAATTGCGTTTATCAACCCACGGAAAATGGAAAATACGACCACAGCATAATAAGGGTTTCTTGACAGGCAACAAATCGATACATAGCGCTAGTTCTAAGGCTACGGCTCCACTGAGACGGAGACGAGCGGAGCGGAGAGGAGACGTGAATGGATCGACCAATCACATCTCGTCCCAAGATGTGGATTTCAAGTGGATTTCAATTCATATGATTGGTCGATCCTACACGTGCCCTCTCCGCTCCGCTCGTCTCCGCCTCAGTGGAGCCTCAGCCTTATAGTCTTGCTTGCGATCATCTAATTTAGTTATCGTTATCCCTAATCGCAAACTTGACACAAATGTCGAAGTTGTCAAAGAAGACCTTGTTGTCTAACTTGGGTCTAACGGTCTAACAAACTTGGAATCACTATCGTTTTCACCACTTCCTTCTGTCACACGGTAATAGACTAGAGTAAAAAGAGGTGGTGAATGCAATCGCGAACGTCAGAACGTTCTACAATACGGCATTATCTCACGTTACTAACAAAAAGGTGGTAGGATGTCGCAGGTCATTGTAAATCGCTAATCCTGCCTGTGCAGAGTGCTTGACGTTCTAGCCGGTGAAATACTGGCACTTGATTATCCCATCGTTACTCGTTGAACGCATCGGCAAAGAGGTCTAGAGCGTGGTGACATCATCAGGAACCCCAAACTGCTCGTGCCATCCAGTGAAAAGCCTGTCGCAGTAAACCCCAATGTCGAGTTTGATCATGATCAATATTATGAACTCCTACTACCACAGGACGTCGGGTATATGGGGCCGGGTTGGCCGTGCCCACCCCGGGATGTTGGGCTACCGATTCAAAATTCTATGACTGATATCTCCACACAAATATCCAAGCCATGCCCCATGCAATGGCACATATACATAAGAGAAACAAACGAAGAGGTGTTAAATTTGGTAGGCGAGAGGAGACTGCTGTTGAGAACGATTGAGAATAGAAGAGGGATTATGCTGGGGCACCTGATACGACATGATATATACATAAGAACAATAATTGAAGGGAAAATAGAGGGCCGCAGGTGAGGCAGGGGAAGACCGAGACGTGCGTTCATGGGTCAAGCAAAAGAGAAGGTCAATGTAATGTTATATCAAGAGCTCAAAGCATTGGCAGAGAGGCGTACAGAATGGCGATTACTCCACCGACGACAAGAGCTAGGCTAGGCTCTTAAATATATATGATGATGATGATGAGACTACTACAAGATAAAATTAGGTGATTATCGTCGTTCAGGAAGAAACATGACACATAGGTAGTAGAGATTGTGCTACGGCACATGCTGAGCTGAGTCCTTTCGGCATCACAACACTACAGCAGAACGTCTCTAATTTTTCTCTCTTCTTCTATTTATGTTTTTACTGTGTATTTGTTGTGATGTAGTGTTTTTTATGTTATGTTTCACCAATTAGAGGCTACGGTAAATGTGATGCCGTCTTCGTCTATTCGAACAAAACAAATAGAGACGGCATCACACCTAACCACCAGTTAACACTAATCAATGGATGGTGAAACAGCCCCTAAATGTTGTGAGTTTGAGTTTGTATATTCTCAAATGAACAGCCGCTTTGTTTGTGTTCTGGAGTTGTTTGTTATCGTGCAAGCAGTAGGTATCTCCAGTCAAGTTCTTCAAACCACCATCTTTGTTATTACTTTTTTTGGCTTTATGGAAGGAATAAAAAAAACATTGTATCAATATAAAATATTTATTTTGGACAATAACTAAAATAATATTGTTAGCGAACCCATACAGACTTACATTATGGCATTACCATGTTTAGGTTAATTGTTATAGTACAAACATTGTATCTGAATTAGCGCAAGCAAAGTTTACATAGGTAATAAATAAAAATAAATTAGTAGCGTACAGCTACATATTTGCGGCTTTTGCTGTTGACTCTTGGGCCGTGGGAATCGAAAGCTATTTTATTTATATAGCTAAAAAAAACTTATCCTTCCCTCAAGTGACCATAAGGCTGGCCCTATCCGCGGACAACGCATTGGCATCGCCATACAAAAAGAAAACGCAGCCAGCATTATGGGCACTTGGTCCATCATCAATCTCTGCGACATTTGTAAATATATGTTTTTAGGTTTAGAGTATTTAATAATTTTAGTCTCAATATAATGTACCTAAGTAAATGCATGTATATAAAAAAAAGTTTAAATTTTCAAAATAAATGCATTTTTATGATACTGCGTGAATGAAACTGCGTTGCGACGCTCATGGGCGTCGTAGCGCTCTCAAAGGGGCGACGCGAGACATTAGGTACACTTAGGTCCCGCCCGACCCGCGTATCTAGAGCTACATACGACTATCTTTTATAAGAATGTGTCGCAAAACAACTTCAACCCTGTAATGGGAGGCGCAGTATTGAAAAGATGGGGAACCACTGCGTTAAAATATATTTTTATCACAAAATAGGTAATTTCGTACGTTATCATATCAATTAGAGATTCAGAATAATACGTACCATACCTTGCATTTTGCCTTTTTGTAAACTTATGTGACCAATAAAGAATATTTGTATTGTATTGTGAAACATGATGCATGAAGTTTTTGTATGGAAGTCCACCATTTGAAATAGCAGCATAAACTTTGGTCTTCTTCTAAAACTAAACTTAAAACTAGCATTTGTTAGAGCCAATTAGAAAAATATGGCAAGGTTATAAAAATACATATTTAAGTACTTAAAATGTATGGTGGGGTAGTTTTTATTCCAAGTCAATAATCCATACTTATTATTATAAATGCGAAAGTGTGTTTGTGTGTTTGTCCGTCTTTCACGCCGTAACGGAGCGACGGATCGACGTGATTTTTGGCATAGAGATAGTTTATGGGCCCGAGAGGCTACTTTTTATCCCGGAAAAATGCACAGTTCCAGGGAACAGCGCGCGATAACCGAATACCACGCGGGCGGAGCCGCGGGCAAAAGCTAGTAAAGCTATATTGGAAACCTGAACTGACCCCAACCATGTGAGATTACTAGAACGGAATGGATTAGATCGTTAAGAGTTAATGGCGAAACTTAGCCTAACTGTACTTTAAAAAAAGTTGCCATAGAACTGCCTCCTTATACAATATTTAGTAGTAAATTTGTCCGCAACCCCTTTCACTGGATTGGCACATGGCCAATTTATAGACCGTTTACATTTAAAAAAGTATCTCTCTCTCTCTCTCTCTCTTATACAAAAAGTGACAGATGGAAACAGAAAAATCGTATGCGTTATGCGTCAGAACTCATAAGCTTAGCACTTTAAAGTGAGAGCTGGTTTTTATAATAAACCCTAAGGGGCTGTTTCACCAACCATTGATTAGCGTTAACTGACGGTAAAATGTGATGCCGTCTCTATTTGTTTTGTTCGAATAGACGGAGACGGTATCACATTTAACCGTCAGTTAACACTAATCAATGGATGGTGAAACAGCCCATAAGTCTGCAATGTTACATGAACATTAGTTTATACCAAAAACTTAAAACGTAGTCTTGAAAAACAAGTTAACAACATTTTAACTTTCAACAGTTAAGTGTGATCAGTTAAATGAAGCAATATTCACTTAGCGAAACAGGTTAAAAAAAGGTTATTCTCCATTTAGATTTGTTACTATTGTCAACTGTTCCCGCATGGGAACTACAAGCTCTCTCGTTCTGAAACTCCAGTGCCTGGCAGTGAGATGTATGTATAGTCGACGGCACGTAAGTAAACTAAAATCATACTTCCCTGTCACTCGGTTGAGACAAACGTGAGCAAGAGATTAATATGATGTTGGGTTCTACTTTCGCACCGTTTAGTCTATGGTGAGAGACGACGACAGTATTCCAGCACTTCGCGTCAAAAATGTCAGTTACCAATAAAGTTTAATTTCGGACAGTACGATCACGGACATACATTGTTGAACCACTGTTAACGCTGTCATTTCGAGATTGCTATTCCCTGAAATCCTGGCTTTTCGCCGAAAATATTTTTCACAACTGTTTCCTATGGACAAGTCGATTTTTTTCCGAAATGTAAATTATACAGAATAATGT
Source organism: Choristoneura fumiferana (assembly GCF_025370935.1). Taxonomy (NCBI): domain Eukaryota; kingdom Metazoa; phylum Arthropoda; class Insecta; order Lepidoptera; family Tortricidae; genus Choristoneura; species Choristoneura fumiferana. The sequence continues at coordinate 20,451,984 of NC_133473.1, forward strand.
TCAGGTCTATCCTGTAAACCCTATAGGATAGTTAGGTTATG
>NC_133473.1:20452124-20489784 GCF_025370935.1 Choristoneura fumiferana
ACGGACATACATTGTTGAACCACTGTTAACGCTGTCATTTCGAGATTGCTATTCCCTGAAATCCTGGCTTTTCGCCGAAAATATTTTTCACAACTGTTTCCTATGGACAAGTCGATTTTTTTCCGAAATTGTAAATTATACAGAATAATGTTTCAGGTCTATCCTGTAGAACCCTATAGGATAGGTTAGGTTAGATTAGTTCGTTCGTCCATATGAAACAGTTGAATGACTCGTATGGGAAAAATGTTTTCAGCAACAAACTAGAGAAGTCTATTCCCTAGTAACGTCTCATATATCCCTAACAATTATAGTCCTTGATGGTACTACCTCCTGTGCGTTGTCACCCCCTTTTCTTTAACCTAAAATCCCTCTAAAACTCATCGTGCCTCGCTAGCGCCTCGCCGAAATCCGTCGCTTGGGAGCCGACGAACAGGTCATACTTGTCGAGTATTTCTGTCTTCGTTAGTTTCTCGTCGGCATCAGAGTCCGCCTCGAACACTAGGTGGCGCGCCTCGGCCTCCGCGTGGTCGAACTCGGGCGGCGCGATCCAGTCCTTCACTTCGCCCGCGTCCATGAAGCCGTCTTTGTTCGTGTCCCTGGAACAATAGACCCGATTTTTTTTGTTTAATACATAAGACAAAATTCCTAAATTTTTACCCCTGGCAACCGGGTAGTTGAGTAGTACCAGTAGTAGACACCATAAAATAATTAATCCAGGACGGGACCAAACCTGAGTTTCAGGACTAAAATAAAGTATTTTGTTAGTAAGTGTAATCTTCAATAGACCGCAAAATCTCGTTTTTAGTTATAAGTTTAAATTACACTTATGTTTATAGCTGAGAGATAAGAGACATTTTACGCACAGAATATCTACATTAAAACAAAATTCATCATCTCATCCTATACACGTCCCACGGCTGGGCACAAGCCTGCTCTCAGAATAAAAGGGCTTGGGCCATAGTTCCCTTACGGGTCCAGTGCGAGTTGGGAATGGCAACATTTTTTTTTAATATTTAATAATTATTGTGTTTAATTATTATTGTCGTTCTTACACTTTAGATATTATACAAAATTGACACCCATTGTTTTAGTTGGTGACTTTTTATATAAATAAACTGAAAATATTTTTAATTAAATCGAGTTATATATTTCTTGCAAGGCACTCACCTGTATCCAGTGAACTGCTCTTTCTCCTGTTTGACCCAGTCGGGCTCCTCTTCCAGCTCGCCCTCCTCCGGCTTGTACATGTCACCGATGTACTCTTCCAAGGAGACTTTACCGTCCTGCAAACAACAATTGTATTGAATTACAGATACTATACTAATCATTTTTCAAGATTTGGTTTTTTTTTTTTGAAATCTTTTGTATTTTTTATTTCAATTCCAATTTTTACTTTTACGGTCATCCCGTAAAACCGAAATTGGAAAATACAAACTGAAATATAGATGCACCAGAAAAAACAGAAAAAAAGACCATCACTGGGAATCGAACCCATTCCTCAGGTAATCCGTACCGCGTGCTATACCGCTATACCACTGATGGTCAACGGTATCGACACGAATTTCCCTATGCACCCCATATCTCAGCTTGTGTTTCTTTACTTAGTCACTTAAGCAGCGACGCTAGCGACATCTATGCCGTAAGCCCTCAAATTTTTCGGCATTCCTTTTTCCAAGCAAATATTATGGCGATCCCGTTGCGTGAAATGTTAGCATAAGCTGTGATGCGATAGCACCTCTCCCGCTAGTCTACACTCCTCGTCAATCTAGCACCATAATAAATCTTCCCAGGAATCATAAGTATTTAAAGACTCAACTCTAAGCTCCTGTATACAAATACCATCTACCTAGCCTCCCGTTTAATCTTTTTTTTTTTTTATTCGACTGGATGGCATACGAGCAAGTGGGTCTCCTGATGGTAAGAGATCACCACCGCCCATAAACATCTGCAACACCATCTAAGCAATGTTACCTTGTCCTTGTCGATGTCCTCCAGAGTCTCGAGCACGACGATGTCCCGCATGCCGGGGTGGTCCTCGGGGTGCAGGAAGCCGGCGAACTCCGTGCGATTCAGAGCGTCGTCCAGGTCACCGTCTGCAATAGTAACCAGCGTCAAGGAACAAACCAATGGGGATCAAGGGCGGATCCACCATTTTGGGCACGACGGGCATGCCCACAACCCTATACTTGGTTTGGATAGGTATTTAACTAAATGTAAACAAAACAACGTCAATTGGTGTCTTAAATATTGTAATTCTCCCATTAAACTATCTAAACATTTACATTTCTGTATTGAAATACACTAGTCTATTTTGTATTACAATGCTATCATGCTGGCGGCAGAAGTTTGTTTACATTTAGTTAATTACCTAAACGTTCCAAGTATAATAGACTTGTAACGACACACTTCCAAAGGTTTATCAGAATAATGAGTCATGATTGTTCATGAGCGAGTTCGTACTACGACTCGCACTTGGCGGATTTTTGGGTGGCCGTAGCTTGGCTAGGCGTTTATTTTTGGGTGGCCGCAGCTTGGCTAGGCGTTTATTTTTGGTGGCCGCAGCTTGGCTAGGCGTTATTTTGGGTGGCCGCAGCTTGGCTAGGCGTTATTTTTGGGTGGCCGCAGCTTGGCTAGGCGTTTATTTTTGGTGGCCGCAGCTTGGCTAGGCGTTTATTCGAGCGTTTTAACTGTCTCATTTTTCTGGTCACTTTTCTGTAAAAATGGCCGAATATTCTGATACAGTTTTTTAGTTATCTGGTAGAAATACAGTAACACCATCCCATCCCCATTACGGCCTTATTGTTAATTTATATTGCTGTTTTATGTTAGTGGTTTATCTATTGTATAGTATTGCATGTATGTATTTATATAGTTGTTTCATTTGTATTTATTTTAATGTTATTGATTTTTTGTTTGTTTTTATTTTCTGTTTCTGTTTCCGCCACCTATTTTTGTAACATATATAATTTTACTGCTTTATGGGGGGTGTGCAATAAAGAATATTTGTACTGTATTGTATTGTAACACTTACAAATCATCATATATATACACGACATACACGACATCAAAATCTACAGCCATTCGTATAAAAAATGTGATCAGCGAAATTAGGCGGTTGAAACGCTCGAACAAACGACCGGGTGTGACCACAACCTTTTTTGAGGGCTGGATCCGCGCCTGAATGGCCCAAGCACCACGCAGAGCCTAACGGGAGAATACATGCTCCTCTCCCAGCTTTCCAGCAAATGGTTGTAGCAAGACTGTTGGCAAGAAACCCCTCCAAATGCTCCCCGTAATAAGCTCCAAGGAGTTAGGAAGGTGCAGCCGCATTTTTGAGTCAGTGAGAATCCGGCACTGTCTGGGCCCTCTCATCCCAGTCTGCCGTAATGGATTTTTCCCGACTGCACGTCACCATCCATACTATATACTATCCATACTTAATATTATAAATGCGAAAGTGTGTTTGTGTGTTTGTCCGTCTTTCACGCCGTAACGGAGCGACGGATCGACGTGATTTTTGGCATAGAGATAGTTTATTGGCCCGAGAGTGACATAGGCTACTTTTTATCCCGGAAAATGCACAGTTCCCGAGGGAACAGCGCGCGATAACCGAATACCACGCGGGCGGAACCGCGGGCAAAAGTTAGTATTCTATAAAGCAACTCATATAAATTTAAAAACTAAAATGAAGTAAATAAAAGCATGAACCTAGTGTAAAGACACTTGAGGCCTTAAGGCGACTCAACCAAAAAAAAAGTAACAGTCACAATAGTCACATCATGATTTAGTAAAAGACAAGCCTTATGACACTGAAGATAAGTTCACCTAGAATAAACCGATTTTGATGAAACATGTCTAAAAACCATCACTAAAAAACCTGATTTCAAATAAAAAAAACCGCATTCAAATCGGTCCACCCGTTTAAGAGCTACGGTGCCACAGACAGACACACACAGCGGTTAAACTTATAACACCCTTCTTTTTACGTCGGGGGTTGAAAAGAGATCTGAGGCTCTGATATGAAACAAAAAAAAATACAGTCGATCTAAGACCCTGCTCCTTTTTTTTCACAAATTCCTTTGCAGTCTTTTTTTTATTCAGCTGGATGGCAAACGAGCAAGTGGGTCTCCTGATGGTAAGAGATCACCACCGCCCATAAACATCTGCAACACCAGGGGTATTGCAGATGCGTTTAGAGGCCTAAGATAGGATACCTCAAGTGCCAGTAATTTCACCGGCTGTCTTACTCTCCACGCCGAAACACAACAGTGCAAGCACTGCTGCTTCACGGCAGGATTAGCGAGCAAGATTGTGGTAGCAATCCGGGCGGACCTTGCACAAGGTCCTACCACCTGCATCGCTGCATGTAAACCTGCATCTAATCGCAAAATAAGATTTTGCCGTCGCTTTGACTATGGATAGCTTACCAGCGTAGGTCCACCGGCGGCGGTCCCTTTTCAACAGGTTGGAGTAGGTGAAACCCTCGCTGTTGGGCGCCTGGAGATCCGCCTGGCTCATATCATCCATGAAGCCATAAACGTTCTTTCTGTACGTCTGAAATTATATACACAGGTGAATATGCATGTCTATGTGTGTGTATATGGGCTTAAGATAATTGATGATCTTAATATTGCTTAGGTATAGGTTGTACGTTTAAACGTGTTTCATATTTTTTAACAAAAGTTAACTGTACTTATATTTTTTTTTCAGTGAACTATAGGTCTATTTATATAAAACTAATTCCTAGCTTTTGCTAAAATGCAAAATTATTGTGTAAGACTGTTTGTTTCTAAATAAAAATAAAATAAAAAAAAAAGTAAATCAAGAAACCTATCTACCTTTAAAATAAAAGGGTTGATCAACTTTTTCTTGTACCTACCTAGTTGCCATGTTTACGTCCCTTGGACAGCTCTCTAAAATAATCATGAGTTTTGTCGTAGTTACAGTCAAGGGCAAAGATATCGACACGGCCAAAGTTACAAAAATATGTATACACGACTTTATGCTCTTAACATTAAGGCCGTGTATACATATTTTTGCAACTTTGGCCGTGTCGATATCTCTGCCCTAGACTGTACAAGCCCATTATGTTATGGACCATCTATCTCCTAAGCACATCAGTAGCATAAGTATTTAACTATTTTTTAAAGATACTCTCTCTCTCTCTCTCATGAACAAAAGGACAGAATAACAAACAAGAAAAAGTTGATTGACCCAAAAATAAAAACCGGCCAAGAGCGTGTCGGACACGCCCAAAGTAGGGTTCCGTAGCAATTACGAAAAAATTAAGTAATATTTTTCTAAGGATTTTGTATTTTATACGAAATCTTCCAAGTTTAGGTATATTTTATACCTTAGGCTGCTATTTACTCATAAAGTACTAATAATTCTCAATCAAACTTAGCCGTTATAGTTTTCCTTGAAAGTTTGATATACGTACTAGTTACCATCCTGTTTTTTTTTTAATTTTCCACCACCACATTTTTTAGATTTTAGAGGGGGGGACGCTCGATTTTAATGAAAATTTGTATTTTAAAGTTGAATATTTCGCAAATATCACTGAATCGAAAAATCGTCTTAGCAAACCCCTAATGGTTTTAAAAGACCTATCCAACAATACCCCACACTACAGGGTCGGATGAGAAAAAAAAATTACCCCAACTTTACGTGGAGTACTTTACATTTGTCTATGGGTGGCACCGTAAAAAAAAATTTTTTGAATTTTTTTATTGTACCATTTAGTCGGCATAGTTTACATATATATCCGTGCAAAATTACAGCTTTCTAGCATTGTTAGTCCCTGAGCAAAGCCGCGGACGGACAGACAGACAGACATGGCGAAACTATAAGGGTTCCGTTTTTGCCATTTTGGCTCCGGAACCCTAAAAATGTAGAAAGACATGGTGAATGCGATTGTTTGTAATGGCAATACAAATTCTTAATAAGCGTAAGAGTCTCCCTGACCTCCCATGGGATAGTCTCCGCGCCATCCGGGTTATGCTGCACCCAGTGGCGGTGGACGTCCTCCTCGATATACCGCTGCTGCGTGTACCGGATCCAGTCCTTCAGTTCCACGAGCGACACGAACCCGTCGCCGTCCGAGTCGATCTTGTCCACGATCATTCTGGAACGAGATAAGCGGGGTCAGCGACCTACGATAGCTTGTTTAGTTTGGCAGTAATCATCTCATCTCTAAGTCTCTGCGTCTACACTGTTAAAAATTTTCATTTAATACAAGCATTTTGTTTGCTGGCTTACTTTTCCTTGACTATAGATACTTGCATTATATGTTTTAAAATTTCGTTCACTGTTTCACCTTCACCTATCCAAATATCATATATTCATTTTTTTTCAAAACTTTCGTAAGGTTAATTTTACATGGGGCGGGGGGGGCTTCACCTTTATGCTCGGTGGTGGTTCCATTACAAATACAATTCTAACCTATAACCTATTTTTCTAGTCATCAATAGTAATTAGGTAATTTATTTAGATTTCGGACATAAATGACATGTTATGCGTAATCAGTTATGCCGACATTTAAAAGTAATGTTCGGACATGCCAAATAGATGTCAGCCGCACTGAGGATAGGTAAATGAAGCGTTTCTATTGGTTCACAATAAACACATTCCTCGCACATTCCTGCTGGAAACGAAGCCTAGGCAGGTTATGGCGATCTACATCCCATAGCAAATGTGTAAGTACCAGTGGCGTAGCGTGGATATCAGCCACCCGGGGCGGAACAAAATTTTGCCGCCCTCTTAAGGGGCTCCTAGACGGGCCATATTTTCACTGCAATATGTGGCCGGCAACTATTGGTGTCCCTGTCTAACATGTGAGTAAGAAAGGGACACCAATAGTTGCCGGCCACAAATTGCAGTGAAAATATGGCCCGTCTAGGAGCCCCTTTATTTAGGGTACTCATTCTAATCGGTCCGAATCGTAGGTGCGGCATTTTTTTGTTATGGAATTATCATCATCATCCCAGCCTGTACACGTCCCACTGCTGGGCACAGACCTCCTCTCAGAATGAGAACACTTGGGCCGTAGTTCCCACGCCGTTGTGCGGACTGGGAACTGGGTGCGGATTGGGAACTTCACACATACCATTAAATTTTTATGGTATTTAGCAGCCACCTAAATGTGCCCGGGGCGGATACATGACGAAAAGACAGCGTTAGTGTTCCTATACATAAGCGAGCCGGCATTGTCGGTTCGGCAGTCAAAGTCAAGTCAAGTCAAAATATCTTTACCTATTCAATTTAGGCTATAACAAAACAAACACTTATGAATCTCAAAAAAAAAGTTCCGCTGACGTCACGCAGCACTTTACACGTCGTGTCATCACGGGCCCCCACTCCCGAACTTTGACGCGCCCCCCACTCCCGAACTATTGCCTCTAGGTTGGCAACGCATCTGCAATCCCCCTGGTGTTGCAGGTGTCTATGGGCGGTGGTGATCTCTTATCATCAGGAGACCCACTTGCTCGTTTGCCATCCAGTTGAATAAAAAAAAAAACTGACGCGCTTCATCTTTGTAATTTTTTTGTTTGATTGACAAAAGAAAAAATACATGTCCAATATTTTCTAATCAAACTAACGGACTAAATTTATATTTTTTGTAATAATAATAATTTTATATTGTTATATTTTAATAATTAATTACAACAATATAATTATATAGTTATAATATATATTTTTAATAATTATATTTATTAATATTATATTTAATAATTTTTATTTTTTGATAAATTATATTTTTTGTATACTTGGGTACTTAATTAATTTTCGTGTCACAGGCACAGGGGAACTTTTTCCAGTCAGTGGTTCGGTATGGTCACTATCAGTTAACGTGGCCTAACGATTTTAACTCCACCCACATAACACAGTAGCAAGACAAAGCAAACAGACAAGATAATCCATCATCTCATTTACTTAACCCACACACTGGCCGAGATAACTTTAAATTAATCTCGCAAGGAAATTGGTAGAACTTTATCTAGCTAGAGTAAATTGGAACAATAGGTTAACGAGTCCATTGACACACGTTCCAGATTAAGTTTAAATTAATAATGGCGTTATTAATCAGGTGGCTAAACGAATTGCATTAATTGATTGAATTGTCTATGGTTTAATGTGATTACTTGAAACTGGCAATTTATTAATTATATTTTCTGAATGTGCAATGTCACGACATGAGCTAGAATACTTATTAATCCTATAATCTATTTTACAAGGGTTTATAAAAAATATATTTATAAACAATTTACTCTATATAACCTTATTGTCACTTCAAAGTTCAATATCTCATAAAAAAACGCCAGCAAAAATAATAAATAAACAGCCGAAAAAAAACGCCCACAAAAAACGCCGCCAAAAAAGACAACTAAAAAGTAAAAAATAATTATGCACTACCTAGCTGTCTTTTTTGTCGGCGTTTTTTTCGGGCATTTATTTATTATTTTTGCTGGCGTTTTTTTGTCAGGGGTTTTTTAAATTTTTCATTTGTTTTTTTATTTCATGTATTTTAAACTTTAGTATTTTTTTAAAGTGTATTAGTGTGTTGGATATCCTGGCTGCAGCATCAGCTCATCTTGTTGTCACCATTGCATTGTATGTAGAATCAAATAATGATCAAAAGGGATAAAACACAATATATCTGCTATGGTTTTATCAAGAGTTTACCTACTAGTGTTCTGGATATCCTGGCTGCAGCATCAGGCCGAGAAATAATCTTGCATATATGGCATATATGGGTGTTTCAAATTTTAGGTCCCATTATGCATCTAAGATTCCTACCGCAGCAAACAAAAGAGCTGATGATCTTGAAACGGCTGAACCGATTTTGATAAAACATGTCTAAGAACCATCGCTAGAAAACCTGCTTTCAAATAAAAAAACCGCATTCAAATCGGTCCACCCGTTTAAGAGCTACGGTGCCACAGACAGACACACATAGCGGTCAAACTTTTTGCGTCGGGGGTTAAAAAACGGCTAAACCGATTTTGATGAAACATGTCTAAGAACCATTGCTAGAAAACCTGCTTTCAAATAAAAAAACCGCATTGTAATCGGTCTACCCGTTTAAGAGCTATGCTGCCACAGACAGACACAGACACATCCAAACTTATAACACTCACTCTTTTTGTGTCGGGCTCGGGGGTTAATAAAACAGAAAACAACATACAAACAAACATTGTGACCTGAGAATTTTATATATTTCTTAATATTGTTACTAACCTTAGCTTTCGGACCCTGCAGAGCTACTACGAAACTCGAAGTTCGTATTGTACCGTCCGTCTCACTCTCGTATTAAATAGTATAAGTGTTAGAGGGACCGCACAACACAAACTTTGAGTTTCGTAGTAGCGCTGCTGAGTCTGAAATAAGATATTTTTATTTAATTTAAGTATATTAGAAGATGTGTTGAGATAAAATATGTAATGCTTACCCTAATCTTCTCTTGCTCTCTTCCGGAGGCAGTTGATCAAAGGTCTTTGCCTGGTCTTCTCCGAGGAATGCATCATGGTCAAACTGCTTGTTATGGTGTTCGTTCTTGAAATGTTCCGCATCGGAGAGGTGGTCCATCATGCGCTTATTCTCATCAGAGTTGGGGACACCCGCAAAGACAGCCGAGATGGCCAGGGCGACAAAGAGGGAAGTCAACATTTTTACTGTAAATTGACAAGTTAATGTTACAGTTTTTTGTTAAATTAAATTATTAGCCAAAGCTTTTTTTCTGGAAGTTTATGATGATTCTGGTCATTGGTGCTCTATAGCTTTGCGAAAATTCAAGTAAATTATTATTTTAGAGACAAATTTAAACCATTTTCATTAGCCATTATTATAGCCTATAATTGTTATATTTTGTAGTCCAATTAGACTACTCAATTTTTCATAAAGGATCATTAAACAACTTTAAATGTAAGTAGGTAATTATATATATGATAATTACTAATATGGTTTAATATAATTTTATGGAACTTAAAATAATACACAAAATGAAATAAAGTTTAAACTTAGGCTACACTAAGTAATAAAAATCTGCGGGCTTTAGTGTAACATGTTAATAGATGGATCCAATAAGAAAATTAAATTTAAACATTTTAAATCTCAGTATAAACGTCAAGATGGCCCGTACAAATTATTGTAATTCAAACTACAGGCTAAAGTAGAGCAACAAAACATCGCCTTATTACCTTAAATAAATAAAACTACAAGAATGACGTAGCGCCGACTATAACTTCTTATTAGAACTACAGAACTAGTACACCCACAAGCACTGCTAGCGAATTGAGACCAATCAATTGACTACTTTTTCATAAAGTAAATTCCAGAACACTCGCCTGTAAAATGAAACCGCCACGTCAGTGCAAGCCACGTAGCTGTAAAACACTATCCCGTTCCGTTTCCGCTATGCGATAAACAAGTGCCGGCACGAAGTCGCGGCGGGCAATGTAGGATAGAAAAAACCGGGAGATGCAAGGATGCATGCAAAATATAGGAAGATGAATGTGCGTTCCGAAACTGGAAGAGGTTGTGGTAGGTAATAATTTGCTAGGTGCCACTTTTTAATGATTAGATCATAATTTTATCTACAAAAATAAGATGTTTGTCATTACATAATATTAGTGACCAAATAACAGTACAACTTATTACTGTGCTAGAGCACAAACGCACATTTTTTGCTCTTATAAGAAGCTTAAAGTATATATTCAGAACGTTTATTAAATGAAGCTTCCGCCATTTGACGTTTGTTTCTGTGTTGTAGCTATATTTAAAAACCCCGTAAGTTAGTGGCTATTACTGTTTTTTTTTTCAGTGAATAAAATAAAACCTGTATTCAATGTATTATTACAAAGTAGTTGAATTATTTTACACTAATTACCGATCTAAAAAGCCTAAAAATTGGTAGCAGTGTGGTTAACATTATTAAAGTGGTCATGATATTTGTGTGGGTTGGAATGTAAACTTGAAAAATGAAAAACCGACCAAGAGCATTTCGTATCATGCTGAGTGTAGGATTCAGTAGCCGTTACTATACTAAAGAAAGGAAGCTAGGGAAGGGGGAAAGTTTATTAGCAAAAGAGCATGTTTTCCTAGCACTTACGTCTTTTAATTACGGAGCGCTATTTTTTGGCAATAACTCAAAAACGGTAAATTCGATCATATTCAAAATAATTTTGGAAGGAATTATTTATTATTAGATTCTACCTTTGTAATTATTTTCATATTTTGAAAATACGGTTTGAGAGGGCAGGTTTGAGGATACGTATAGTTTTTATTTATTTATTATTATTTATTTTTATTTAGAAAGATATAATTTTAAAAATATTTGTTAGCATCAAATCATTATCATCATTCTTTATTAGACTTGGATTCTTATCAAGTGTTACATTATTGCAGCAAAGGGATATAATTATTAGTAGCGTGGAAATGATGAGAAGTGGGTACTATAGTAGGGAATCTATTATTAACTCCCTTTGTTCCGGGCGACGGCGTTATCGAGTGCAGTGCAGTAGAATAAGTCGTTTACAATATTTAAGCTTGATATGTAAATAATTTCTTGTGGCCAAGTTTCTTGCGACGCATTCTTCTTGACAATGATAGTCTTTCCGCAAGCACTGGTAGTTTAAAAAATGACGTGCAAAAGTGCCCATTGTGGCCTATTTACTGAATAAATCATTTTAATTTTGAATTTGTTAATTAAGTGGAGATCTGAAATAAATCATTGTCCTCATTGTCTATCATTTCGTGGCGGTCCGAATAGGATTAAATTAGAGTATACTTTTAACCTTAGATTAACGTAAACAAAGCCTATTCGGTCCGCCAAGCCACCGCGCCAATCGAGACTGATCGACCCGCGAATCCAAGCCAAGGCAAGTATTTACACCCCAGTGGTGTGCGTTGCGTCTTCGCCTCAGCGGGTGCATCTCCTCCTCAACTGGACCGACCTGCGACCTGGAAGATACATGGAAGAAGGAAAAGTTGTTTCACTCTCCAACAACCAGTCATAGGTGCATCCCGCACACTTACTACAGCTTAAGTCTAATTAGAACTATAAAAGTTAGAATTAATAAAACATGCCTTAACTAAAATATATAAAATTTCAAGTTGTGATGATTAAAGTTCATAAAAAAATTGTGGGTAGTTTGCGAAAAATAAAGTGGATACTTGGGAGTTTACAATGACAAATTTAAATGTGTCTTTTAGTTCATTAGTCCAACATCTGATAGCATGGTGATTTGGCTGCATGAATACACATTAATTGCATTGACGTGTCTATCATAAGGTCGCGGGTAGGGTGAGCAAAGTAATTGTTTAAACATTATATGAAATAAGTTTATACAAAATGAAAATTAGGTCATTTAAAATTAAGCGAACCAAAATTATTTATTGCTTACCGTTCAACATCTTTGTAAAGCCTTCTGTGTATTGTAAAATAAGACTTTTTACCGTATCCAAATAAATGATTCCCTAATTTTGATATTTCGATTACTTTTGACGTTCGACTTAATATTGTTCGATTTACTTTTATCGGTTTTGTCGTTCTCATTTAAAAAATTAGTGGAAATAAAGTTTTGTCTGTGGCAACACTTAAAAAAGAAATTCTTCAAAAAAGTTCGTGTATAATGATAATGATTATAATGATGAAACTTCATGTACCTAAATAAAGAAAAATATATTTTCAAAATGAACTATTTTTATTAAATTTTGATAAAAACATTTATTATTAATAATATATGCATGCGGTGGATTTGACAAAAATGAAGCTGAAGCTATGCTCTATTCAGTATAGTATAGTCTGTTCACTTCTTTCTTGCATTATTTATCTTCTATCTTGTCGTTGGTAACTGCCTGCCTACCGCCGAGTCGAGCTGTCATGTGTGTTGTACATTTTGCCTAATTTTCAGTTCGGGTTCGGAAGAGAAATTTTAATTATGTTTGTGAATAATATCACTACTTAGTTAATTAATTATTTTAAGGCTGCATTAAACTCATATTCTGCGTATAAGTTGCTAAAAACGGATTGCAAATGTCAATATGTCAGGATCTCGGCCTTAATTTCCAACAGAGAATGGTGAGAATTATGCACAAGTACTGTTTATTGCTTATTATATTCAGTGAAAACGTTTTAAATATCATCTAATTTGTTAAAACATTCATGTATGCGTCGCTTAGTGGCAAGTTTTTGTATGTTTTTGTTACACTTTGTTACCTAACAGAAATCGGCATTTCTCTGTGATATATTAGAAAATAAATGTAATGTATATTTTTGACGTTCAATATTGTTTCAGGGCGCAAATATATCGCAGTTGGAAAGAGATATTGGATCGGAACAATTCCCCCCAAATGAACACTACTTTGGTTTAGTAAATGTAAGTATTTAGATAAAATTATTTACAATTAAAAATGAGATAACGGGATTAGGCGTTAATTAGGCATTTATAAATATGAACCTTGTACTTGATGTAGGGGATTGGCCAGACTAGTTAGAACTTAGAAATAGTTAAGTAAAAAAATAGTTCCTAGCCTCTGAATAAATATTATTTGAAATAGATTAGTATGATGCTTATTAGAATGAGAATAATAGAAGTAGATTAGTTCAGATTACAACTAATGAATTGAGTGCTATTTTATTTTAAATAAAACACAATATATTTCTATGGTCCCAGTTCACTGTACAGAACAAATAAGCAATTATCAAAATCATGTCAAAATTATTCCATGACCATATCACAAAGATTTAATTATCTTTTATGACCGACTCAGTTGTGTAACTAGACTGTCTGAGGCTTTTAGCAAATGAAGAAGTGTCATTTACCTACTCTATTGATCCAGATCTCTATTTAGGGAGTCTGTTGTATTGTAACCTTTTGTCCCACTGCTGGGCAAAGATTTGGACTTCCAACTGTCAAAATTATATTGTTGACTAGCAGGGCTTGATTGGTCTCCTCATGTTTGTAATGTCTCCACATCAACATTGCCAAAATACATCTTGATAAAACAGCAAGGGTAAAGCCATAAAAAAAAGCAGGGCTTTCCAAGCTTATTTGTACCGAGACACTCTTGGGACTTTGCCATTTTTTTACGATGCCCCTCAACCCAGCCCCCAAAAATACTATTTTAGTACCTACTAGCCTAGTATCAGATCCTATTGGGCTATTTATTATTTTTATTAGAAAATAAGAATGAAAGCAAAACAAGCATAAAAATAAAAAGAGATTGACACGCAACACTCCTGGGACAATGTTGCGACACACAGTTTGGAAAGCCCTGGACTAAAGCAAAGCCAATGAGACGAGATATACTTCATCTTAGTCTGATACTCATTGCTATCTCACTCCTTTTCTGTCTCATGACACCATTTATCTTGTCTCGTTGCCTTTGCTTCAGTCATTTATCTTTTCTTTATCAGAACTGAAAGGGTTAAACATGACATAAACAAAGGGCATTTGAAAATGGTTGTTATTCAAGATTTCCTATAATGATAACTGTTATATCTTGTTTATTGCATTTATTAGATAACTGATAAGATTCCAATACTTAGCTGAAAAATTCTAATAAGATTTTAGTGTTGGGTAGGCTAGCAAGTAATGGTTATTTGTGGCTCAGTAAAGTTTTTGCTCAAGTGTGGTCAAGTTCACAAACAGATGACTTACTAGCAAAAAAGGTTGACGAGCTGTAAGAGTGTGAAGATACTAGTCTGTCTATCTAAGCCTTAATAAGTCATAGGTTAACTGTTTTTAATTAAAGATTATATAGGCCGTTGAAAGGCTAATTTTATTGATCTAAGCGCACATATCTCAAACGACAGAGAAAATTTCACTGAGTCTGAACATGTACATAACTCTATTCTCAAAAAATGTTGCTTAAATGAATTAGGGGCTGTTTCACCATCCATTGATTAGTGTTAACTGGCGGTTAAATGTGATGCCGTCTCTATTTGTCGGTTAACACTAATCAATGGATGGTGAAATAGCCCCTTAGTCTTTCAACTGTCAATATGCATAAGGACTGCATAATAGTTCTGAAAGTATTGCAAGTTGTCTTTAAAATATTAAAGAAAGAATCTTGTGCTTTAAATGATTGCTTAATCATTCTAACTGAATGCTAGAATACTAATTATCAAGTCAATTAACATGACATTAACATTATGCTTCTGGAAATTATCTATCAATCAATATGACTCATTGCCTATAAGTTTTTGTGTCCATTATAAGAAAAGAATAGCTCTTCCTATTAGGTTTACATGTAATATCTTACTTATTACAAACATTAGTTTTGAGAAGCAATTATTTTTTAAATTGTTTTTTTTTTTAGTTTGGCAACACATGCTACAGTAACTCAGTGTTGCAAGCTCTATATTTCTGCCGGCCATTCAGAGAGAAGGTTCTAGAATATAAAGCGAAGAATAAACGGACAAAGGAAACTCTCCTGACATGTCTCGCTGACCTTTTTTATAGCATTGCCACACAGAAGAAGAAAGTTGGCTCTATAGCTCCTAAGAAATTTATTGCTAGGCTAAGGAAAGAGAAAGGTAATTGATTGAAATTTCTATTTCTACCTTGTATTGTGTGCCATACACATGCTAATAAATTTTTGTTCACTATTTCTTTGCCTGCTGTCAAATTACATATAACAGTCATAAATAATGTTTTCATAATGATATTATGTTTTCTATTTTTTTGAGTCTTTAGGCTAAGGTTTTAAGGGGATCCCATACCCCAATGACCTTCGATCTGAATTCCTTAGTTTTTTCATGTTTTTTTTAGCTTATTATGTTAACAACAATGGCTTTAAGCAACACAGTATCCCATATTTACTTCAAATATTTGGCATCAAAGTTGAACAATTTTAGGCCATAAAACTGGTTTTCTGGCCATAACTTTTGTGGTTATATATTAGTTTCAAATGAAAACCCTAGACACGTTTTTAGAGACGTCAAATACGAACCCAAATATGTAGATTTCGTATATGTTAGATCTTTCACGTCAATAGAGATACGAAATAAGTTTTTTTTAGACAATGTTTAAAAAAAATACAAAATCCGGTAGACAAAAATGGAGATGAAAGATTGAAGAACCGATAGCCGTTTGACTTATAATTCTATCTGTAGTGCAAAAGTAGGAGATATGATTGAAAACTTGTCAACAACAAAAAGTTGGAAAACCCCCGACTTTGTCAATTCAAAGTTCAATATCTCAAAAACGGCTGAACCGATTTTGATAAAACATGTCTAAGAACCATCGCTAGAAAACCTGCTTTCAATTTAAAAAAACCGCATTCAGACAGACACAAACACAGACATACAGATACACATAGCGGTCAAACACTTCTCTTATTGCGTAGGGGGTTAAAAATCGACCCTTAACGTGCCCTCCCTCTTCAAAGTATTGCTTAAGAAAGAGACGGCGCGCTAAAACCGCGTGGTTAGCCACACAGTGCGTATGCAGCCTTGTGTCTGCCTGTGTGAACTCCCATTAGTCAATTTTCTTTGCTTTATTTTTTGCAATTGCTACTAATGCCTTATAAAACTGTTTTCTTTTTATTTTGTTTTTAATATAAAATGTTTTTATTATATTTTCAGAGGAATTCGACAATTACATGCAACAAGATGCTCATGAATTTTTAAATTTCCTCATTAATCATATAAATGAAATTATTTTAGGTAAGTTTTTGTTTAATATTTAAAACTACGTCTAAAACGTAAAGAGGACAGTAACCTAAAACTAAGTCTATTAAAATCTCATCATTATAATTATTTAATTCATTAACAGTTTCATCATAGTAAAAGAGAACAAGTAGGCTCACTGGTGTTGCAGGTGTTTATGAGCGGTGGTGATCTCTTACCATCAGGAGACCCACTTGTTCGTTTGCCATCCAGTTGAATAAAAAAAAAACTCATTTCAGTGTGGGTACACCTTGCAATGGTGTTTTAAATTAACAAAACGTCGAATTTATGTCCCGTAATTTTTGCGCCTATGGTGTGTGTGTCATATTATAAGCCGGTTACGTCGGAATGAAAAAACAGAGTGTAAATGAGTTTAAAATGGTCAACAGCGGAACGCAATCAAAGCACCCTGAAGGTCCCGAAGCACGCGTCCGGCGAGCCGGTGACGTGCAACGGCACGGCGCCGCCCACCGCCGAGCCCACGTGGGTGCACGAGATATTCCAGGGCACGCTCACTAGCGAGACGCGCTGTCTCAACTGCGAGACTGTCAGCAGCAAGGACGAACACTTCTTCGACTTACAGGTGAGAAATCGGCGTAGCCCCGTAACAACTCGATTCCCATTGGCTTGCCTAAATTTTGACCCACATCCGCCCTTTCTACGCTCCTCTTTATAAGTATTTTTTAATTCGGCTTGTCTACCGAAAATTTTATAGCATCGCCACTGAACTCACTGTACTTTTGAACTATAGGTACTTACATTCATAATACAGTCAAAGTCATAAATGTATGTACAGTCACCAGCACCAATATCTGACACAACAAGCGTGCATAAATATCTGATACGACTCTATTTCTAGGGCCGGAAGGACGTGTCAGATATTTTTGCACGCTCCGCTGTGGCAGATATTAATGCTGGTGACTGTACGTTACCAAGACATCAAAAATATATGTGCAGTCACCTGCATTTGTATACATACATGTATCTCCGACACTGGAGCGTGCAAAAATATCTGACACGTCCTACTGACCCTAGAAATAGAGTCGTATCAGATATTTATGCACGCTTGTTGTGTCAGATATTGGTGCGTGTACCTTCATGTATATTTGACGCTATGTCTGCAAAGATTGTGCTCTCGACTATACATAGTTACAAGTCAAGCTATATATGTATATGCACTCCTAGATTAACAGTGTTTCAAGTCAAAACAATGCACCATTTAAATTTCGACGTTCGAGAAGTTTAAAATGATACATTGTTTCGACTTGATTCGCTATTGATCCAGTATTAAAAAAAGAAAAGAAACTAACTATAAATTCAAAAATAAATCTTTTATCATTTCATGTTGCGTAATTCTAAAATTTCATAGTAAATTTAAATAAATGCATTATTAACAGTATTACAATCGATTTTTTTTTGTAGTATCTTTGCAACTTTCGCATTTATAATTTTAGTAGGATGAAACACACACAGAGTTATCAAGATAGACCTAAATCAGAAGTGAATTTATACCGACCGTGTACCGGAACCACTGGAAGGGAACTTGGTCCCCCACAGTGGAGACCGAATGAAAATGAAGCATAATCCGATTATTTGATTAGCTACCGTCGGAACATGGAAGCTAGATATAAAGCCACATGCAATTCACTTCCGATCTACATTGGCGATCCCTTACTTCAAATAGCGAATCTATTGTAGTTATTAAAAATATCATTGTTTGTAAATCTGTTTTAAAATATCTATACCTCGTTGAGTTCTTGAGTGTTTTGCCGGGAAATTCTCAGCAGAGGTTTTTCCGGACCGGCGCTAAATAAGATATTTTGACTTTGATGCGGGACGAAATTAATTTGTAACTCCGCGAGTTAGATAAGCAAAACCGCATAAATTACAAATACGTAGAAGTTAACGATTTGCATTAAGTGACTAGTTAAGTTCATTTAATTTGGGAAAATTAATCTAATCGCCACATTATCAGTCTGTTGATTAGGTGTTTTTTTTTTGGAATTTCGTATGACTGACGTCAAGCCGTTCTGGCTCGTTCCATCATTGTTTTTCAATGGGGAAAATCGTGGTATAAATATCTTTACACTTTAGTACCTTGTCGCTGTAAGCCTTCTGACAATTTTGTATGATATCTCAAACCTTATGACACTGATTTGATATTAATTGTGAATTGTTTAAAATTTTGCTAAATTAAAGTTAGTCTGCGAAATAAAAATAATGAATCATATTTTATTTATTATCGACAATTAAGAGATATTTTTAATTTATAAATAAGTAATGCTCCATGCCATTACCAAAATTGTTAAATTATATGACATGCTAAATGTAATGTATGTTACATGGTCAATAAATATTTCTATTTCTATTAGCTATATAAAGTCATCCATGTAATACCAATTTTTTATCTGTAGAAATGGTAAGTGATATTGGTACATCCGATGATACAGTCGAGTTCATAAACTTGTGAGCGAAAATTTGATCAAAAATATCTGAACACGACTTTATTGTTAACGGCGTAGAAGCGTGTTCAGATATTTTTGATCATTGATCAAATTTTTCCTCACAAGTTTATGAACTCGGCTGTACATCCTGAGATGAAACCTGTGTCCCAGACCTCAGACTCTGTTCAGCGCGCCACGTATGGCAACACTGGCGTTTCGTATAATAAACTTGTGTCGATGAGCGATATTGATTAGTCGAAATACTTATTTAGTTTAAATTGTTAACTTTAATGCATTTTCAGGTTGACGTCGGCCAAAACACGAGCATAACCCACTGCCTAAAATGCTTCAGCGACACGGAAACACTTTGCAACGACAACAAGTTTAAATGCGACAACTGCAGCAGTTACCAGGAGGCGCAGAAACGCATGAGAGTCAAGAAACTGCCCCTGATACTGGCGCTGCATCTCAAGAGGTTCAAGTATATGGAGCAGTACAACAGGCATATAAAGGTGTCGCATCGGGTTGTCTTTCCATTGGAGCTGCGGTTATTTAATACGGTGAGTTGCTTTGTAGCATACGTATAGTAAGAAGTACAGGAGGGCTACTACGAAAGTCGAAGTTCGTATCATACCGTCCCTCTCACTCACGTATTAAATAATATAAGCGTCAGCGGGACGGCAAGACACGAAGGATTAGAAAGGTGTTGTATGTGTCCCCCCCGGGTATCTTGGGTTCGTGGTGGCGCGTCGAATATTACACTTCGTAGTATATATAGGGCCAGGTGTGGTAGAACTAAGGTTACCTACATAGCCCGAAGAATTGCGAAACTGAAGTGGCAGTGGGCGGGGGGACTGATGGCCGATGGGGTCAGAAGATTCTCGAATGGCGTCCGCGGACCGGGAGACGAGCTGTCGGTAGGCCTCCAACAAGATGGAGCGACGACCTGGTTAAGATCGCGGGATCGCTGTTGATGCGGAAAGCACAAGACCGGTCTGAGTGGAGAGCCTTGGGTGAGGCCTATGTCCAGCAGTGGACGTCTTTCGGCTGACACGATGATGATATAGGAAATTTAAATTTATGAAAGAAAGTTTTAATCCCCATACAAAATTGTGAGAAGTTTCCGAAATTTTCCTATGGGAAAAATTCCGCAATTTTGGAAAGTTTCTTTTAGGACATCATGCATCGGTAGAGGAGGCAGTCATCAAAATCTCGGTCTACACTTTCTCTTAAAGTGCACTTCCTCAAAATGTATACTTGCCCGACAGGTTTGAACTGCCATCCCTAACCCAACTTTTTTTTTATCTTAAATTTGTCGAGGCTTAAATACACTTAACTACAGCCTCATAGAACCCAGATTGAACGACTCAGTTTATTAATCCTGGACCATGTAAGCAGCTTTAAAAGGTTAGGCATAAACCTAATGAGACGTTCCGACTTCCTTCTATCCTTATAAAGAGCAAATTGCAGTCGGACGACGCGGTGAATCCGGACCGTCTGTATGACCTGGTGGCGGTGGTGGTGCACTGCGGCTCGGGGCCCAACCGCGGACATTACATCAGCATCGTCAAGAGCCACGGCTTCTGGCTGCTCTTCGATGACGATATGGTCGATGTGAGTACACTAATACAGCATACAGCCTTACGCGACTTTAACTATGACCGTTAAAACGCAGTACAAAATAAGGTATCGCGGGGGACTTAGGATGCGCGGGGCGGGGAGGGCGGGGCTGGCAAGCCTAAGGCTCTGTTTCCACTAGAGATGTGTTGCGAGGAATGTGCTTTTCAAGAACCAATAGAAACGCTTCATTTACCTCGCCTCGTTCCGCTCAGCTGTTTCCACCAGAGATGTGCTGCGCGAGGATAGGTAAATGAAACGTTTCTTATGGTTCATGAAAAACACAATCCTCGCGCTCTCTGCACCTCTATACTGAAGAGTATGCCCACCTCAATTTATTTTCTGTTAAGACCTTTATAATATCGCTTCTTATGAACAACAGCCTAACTGATCTTCCATATTTCTTTGTGTAAAGCAATTTCATAATATTTTTGCATTTCGTTTGCAGAAGATAGACGCGTCTGCAATAGAAGACTTCTACGGCCTAACCTCAGACATACAGAAATCGTCAGAAACAGGATACATACTATTTTACCAATCTAGGGATGCTAGTTGTTAAGTTTATCTAATTTAATTAATTTATATAAATAGGTTAGCGCTCTGAATTTTGTTCTTTGAATATGCCTCGTTTGTTAAAGTTGAAAGGGCATAGGAAAAATAATTATTGATATATTGATCAATTGGGAAACATTGAGATATTCATCTTTTAGATTTCATTTGTAAATAAATATATTTCATTTCAAAGTATTATCAGAATGATGACTTTGTTTTATTTAATTATATACCTAACTGGGTCTCTGGCCAGTAGAAGACCACGTTTGAGCATTCAAAAAATATTAAAATAATAATTTATCAGCAATTTTGCATTTAATTTCGACTAGTCTTATTTATTAATTGAAACCAAAATAGAGGTATATCACTGTTAATGATATTATTGAAATAAAATTTCCTATCTATACTATAGTCTGGCAAGCGAGTCCCCTGGCACAAGCTGTAAAGCTGCTCTCTCGCGTTCGCACGAATACGCGAAACGACAAGACATTGTAGGACGACCTTCTCTCGTCTATATACTTTTTGACTGCCCAAGTTGGTGCACTGCAACTGGTCGACTCTGCAGGCTGTGCGCGAATTCGTGGCTTTAATCGCCATGTTTATAATGTGCGGAACATTTATACCGCGTATAAATGTTTGCGCGTATATGAATTCTTCTTGTTACGTATTAATTTATCTCTAGAATATGTGGACAGCAATGATATATATATATGTAATATCATTGGTGGACAGTTTTTTTATTACATTTGCCACTACCATAATATTATCCCTGGGGTTTAGCTACTCTGAAAAATTCAAAGGCACGATACGAAGTTTGATCGTACTACAGTTAGGGCCGGATTTAGAGGTGTGCAGGCCGTGGGGCAAGAGGGAAGTGGGGAACCCCCGGCCCCCCATCCAAACTATTTTCCAAATAAAATTAACAATATAATAATAATGTTTGCGCAGAATACTTTTTGGATGGCAAACGAGCAAGTGGGTCTCCTGGTGGTATTAGAGTATGGGGGATATGATTGTTCACAATGAAGTAGTAAAACACACAACGCCATACGATATACAAAATGATGGGAAAACACAATAAGTTTTCTATAGAACAAATATGTCAGTCAGAAGACAGTTGGTAAAAAGCGAAGTCTATACCCGCACCGCACATGCGCATAAAAGAAAGAAAGAAAATATTTAATTGCCAACAGTATAAACAATACAAGACAACAATATAAACAATACAAGATAGTAGTCTGTCCTGCGGCAAAAGGAGCAAACTCAGCTAATGCTGCGCTTACGCGGAAGCTGCCAGCGCTGTTTTGATAAGGCATTATCAAAACGGATACGGAAATACAGTTGCCACAAGAGATCACCACCCATAAACATCTGCAACACCAGGGGTATTGCAGATGCATTGCCAACCTAGAGGCCTAAGATGGGTTACCTCAAATGCCAGTAATTTCACCGGCTGTCTTACTCTCCACGCCGAAACACAACAGTGCAAGCACTGCTGCTTCACGGCAGGATTAGCGAGCAAGATGGTGGTAGCAATCCGGGCGGACCTTGCACAAGGTCCTACCACCTGCAAACTTTAGGTAAAGGTAAGACAGCGGGGAAAAAATATCAAAGGAAACGTTAGTGTTTAAACGTCGGAATAAAAAAAAACTGAAGTTTCTATTGTGGCCCCTCTTTTGTGGAGGCCCCAGATGCTCTCCCCTAAATCCGGCCCTGACTACTTGCCTACTATATCTAATCCAGTCTAGTAATTGAAGTGTAATAAAATATAACTAATGTTCAATCAAACTACATAATATCAATACCATATGTCGTGTCAATCGAATCATTAGATGATTTTAGAATGTCTATCCATACTAATATTATAAATGCGAAATTGTGCGAGTTTGTATGTTTGTCCGTCTTTCACGTCGAAACGGAGCGACGGATCGACGTGATTTTTGGCATAGATAGTTTATCACATTCACCTGACTTCCACAGGTGCCATTGACGCAAATGTATGAATAATTATGACAGCGGCACTGGGCGAAGTTCCGAAAACGCATATGCGCTTCGGTGGCAGTGAATGCATTAAAGGCCAGAGTGACAGAGGCTACTTTTTATCCCGGAAAATGCAGTTCCTGATGGAACAGCGCGCGATAACCGAATTTCACGCGGGCGAAGCCGCGGGCAAAAGCTAGTAGTTAAATAAGGGCTGGTAAAAATATAAAATAAAAATAAAACAGTAGATTCTTAAATTACTTTATTCCCTTAAGCTATGAATTCATACGGGATGGGAGCCAGTAGCACAGGCTTATCATAGCCGCTGACAATGTGGGCGGGTTTGGGCGCAGCAGGCTGCCTCTTCAGCTTGACAACCTTGTTGGCGGCCTTAGCTTCCTTCAGAGCCTTCTCATTCTCCTTGACGCGCCTCAGGAAGTCCTCTCGGCACTTGGAGTGCTTGACATGCTCAATACGGATGTTGATGCGCTTGGGGATGATGCGGCCACCAACTCGCTTGTTTACAATGACTCCTAAGGCGTGGGCTGTGACGTTGTATACGCGGCCAGTCTTGCCATGGTAGACCTTGTGGGGCATACCCTTTTGGACTGCACCATTACCCTGGAATGATAAAAGTTATAAAAGATTTCAATTGAGTTGTAGTAGAGAATAAGTTAAAGCTAATGTGTAAACTCAAACTATGCTTGGCTTGAGTTGGATTCACTTTAAGTAGCAAAAGAGTGAAATCAGGCCACTGCTCAGATAAGATTATCGCATGCTCTTCTTTGCTTGTGTCAGTAGAGTAAAAATTTGTTGTCCAGCTAACTTAACTTTAATTTAAATTACGTGAATTTTAATTAGTCAACTCAAGTCATATTTTTTCGGAATTTGCACAACACTAACAGCTAACATTTATTTATTAGAACAATATTTGCATTACTCATGGAGGTCAGTTAATCAATAATTACAATGGATTTCACATACTTGGTATTTTAATTTTGCTTAGAAAATCAATAACTTTACTTGACTATTAAACAGGTAATGACTGAGGAAAACTGGGGATTGGCAGTACTGTTATTAATTTGGATGCAATCTCGAAAAATTAACATGAATCACCTAATATTTTCCAGGACTAATCCCACATCCTAATGAAAGGAAAAATATATTTTTAGATAAATATAGTGATGATTTGATCAATTTGGTAGAATGGTTATGGAATACACTCTACCTTATAGACATTTGGACCTATTTATGCAAACAGGATCCAACCCACACGTGGCTAGTTTTGAGAAAAATCGGTTTTTGTTTAAAACATGCGAACAAAATTTTCTATAAACATCTCAAAAAAAGTTTGAATGCAAAATTTTAGACAACGGTAAGTTTTTTGTTGTCTTATACTCGTTTTCCAAAAAATAATAATATTTAGGGACGTTTTTCTTCAAAAAGTCAATGGATCTTTTTTGCAAAAATGCTCATGTGTGGGTTGGTTCCTATTTGATTTAATAGAAATTAAAATTGTAAATAATATAATAAAATATACATATGTTATTTCAATTTACTTTATTGAAAATAAATGCTTATACTTACAGGAAATCTTTTTTACCATTAAAAAGTTCTAGAAAAAATAAAAAAAATGTGAATAATCAAATCATACATTTCAAAACATCACTCATTTACTAAAAGAATATAAAACAGAATCTCAGTTTTCTTTTTTACCATTAAAAAGTTCTAGAAAAAATAAAAACTTTTGTGAATAATCATACATTTCAAAACATGAAAAGAATATAAAACAGAATCTCAGTTATCGAAATAATTTTCTTCCAACTCGAAGTCAAGTTCACCAGAAAAGCCTTCCAGGTCATCTTCAATATGTTTGTCTGCATCGAGATTGACGTAAAAACTGTGGTACTCCTGAGGAATCAGGTGCAGAAGGCTCTTTAAGTCTTTCAACTTTGCCTCTGGTATGGTTTTCCTGTAGGCCAAAGAGGCTCCATTATTTCTTTTGAAATAGCTGGTTGCCTCACGCGACCAATTTTTTTAATGTCTAATTCCTTAAATGTCTATCATGAGCGGATAGTTCACCGCATGAACCAAAACAGAAAAAAAACTACTGATGGGGATAAAGTGTCATGGTTAAGTACTAAAGAAATTGAACTAAAAAAGGTGAAATGTACAAGATTTACATGCGGTCGAACTTTTATGAAGATTTTAAGGAATTAGACATTAAAAAAATTGGTCGCGTGAGGCAACCAGCTATTTCAAAAGAAATAATGGAGCCTCTTTGGCCTACAGGAAAACCAATACCAGAGGCAAAGTTGAAAGACTTAAAGAGCCTTCTGCACCTGATTCCTCAGGAGTACCACAGTTTTTACGTCAATCTCGATGCAGACAAACATATTGAAGATGACCTGGAAGGCTTTTCTGGTGAACTTGACTTCGAGTTGGAAGAAAATTATTTCGATAACTGAGATTCTGTTTTATATTCTTTTCATGTTTTGAAATGTATGATTATTCACAAAAGTTTTTATTTTTTCTAGAACATTTTAATGGTAAAAAAGAAAACAGATTCTGTTTTATATTCTTTTAGTAAATGAGTGATGTTTTGAAATGTATGATTATTCACAATTTTTTTATTTTTTCTAGAACTTTTTAATGGTATAAAAGATTTCCTGTAAGTATAAGCATTTATTTTCAATAAAGTAAATTGAAATAACATATGTATATTTTATTATATTATTTACAATTTTAATTTCTATTAAATCAAATAGGAACCAACCCACACATGAGCATTTTTGCAAAAAAGATCCATTGACTTTTTGAAGAAAAACGTCCCTAAATATTATTATTTTTTGGAAAACGAGTATAAGACAACAAAAAACTTACCGTTGTCTAAAATTTTGCATTCAAACTTTTTTTTAGATGTTTATAGAAAATTTTGTTCGCATGTTTTAAACAAAAACCGATTTTTCTCAAAACTAGCCACGTGTGGGTTGGATCCTGTTTGCATAAATAGGCCCAATTAAATTTAACAAGTAACCATATTGTGTGAATCTTTATGAAAGTTTAGGCTTTGTCAATTTTTGTTTTGCAAACAAGATGCATCCCGCATGGTCCCTTGTGAAAATTTTGAGTCCGTCAGTTTTTATTTTGCAAACGAGATCCAACCCGCATGGTCCCTTATGAAAATTTAGACTGCGTCAGTTTTTATTTTGCAAACGGGATCCAACCCACATGGTCCCTTCTGAAAATATATAAATTTGCGATTATGGGGAACCAAGCGACATGGATCCATTTATAAAAAATAAAACATTAACATTTTGTAGAATACAGAGTTATCATACAGCATGAATCTTATTAGCTTATTATGAGGTTGTTGCTATCACGTTTGGTAACTTTGTTGACTTAATGTTTTGATATGAGATAGTTGCCAGATCAATTTGATATTTAAGTAGGTCGATAGAAGGTGCATTTTAAAAGCTTTCTGTGTATTTAACTCAATTTTGACAGGAGTGTGGGTTGGATCCTGTTTGCATAAATAGGTCCATTTGTAAAGGAACTGTTCAATAGCTTTAATTAAAATATATAGTAGACTATGATCTTATCTTTTCGTCGAGGTTTTAAGAGTAAGAGAACTAAGACCTTGGATAGATTTCGATGGATCAACTAACCCTAATGTCAACGATGTCTCCAACTTTGTACACTTTCATGTACGTGGAGAGCGGGATGGTGCCATGTGTGCGGAATCTGCGGGCGAATAGATCCCTCGTTCCGCGGCGGTAACCCTTTGAGTTCGTCATCTTGTCGCCTGAAACCAAACCAACGTTGTATAGCACCGACAAATGCACGTGGACGCAACTATGTCACTTATCACAAAAAATACCAAACTATTTCGATAAAATATTGTTTAAACATATAATTTGCACGCCAATTTACATTTTATTAAGCATTAAAGGTGGTTTTTGAATTAAATTCTACATTTTAACGAAATAATACGATAATCACCTTTGCTTACAAAGCTTGACGGATAAAGAAAGAGGTTAGTTTAGTCGGGTGTAGTTATTGTACGACCTGGACAATGCTCGACCGATTTTGTACGACCTGATAATTCAATCACATGTCACTTGGAACACGGGTCGAGCTTTATCACCCCGTGCCAATTTTGTGCAACCTGCTATTGTACGACCTGATTTTGTACGACCTAATAATCGGAACTCACTTTTGACAGCCAGTAATCGATTCACATGATCGGTGGTCAAGAGTGAAAATCTAGGGATGGAGTGTGCTTAAAAATTACAGCTAACTGGTTGTCGATTTATCGATATTATCAACTGTCATAGATAAGTAAAGACGTACGATGAGATTAAGAAAGATTTGTTTTTTTCTAGATTGGAAAGGTGAAATCAGGTAAATATAAATTATTCATTTGTACTTAAGTAAATAAGATCATCTAAATCGATGAAGATAACTATAATATTATAGTTTCATTTAATTCAGGCAGGACTGGATCGTTAGGTGTGAGGTTATTTTATTTGTTTACACTGGTAGTGACTGTATGTCAAGTCAAATGGGCCAGAAAACTGGTACGATGTGGATCATGTGGATAGGTTAAATACAGTGACAGGCCGGTTACCCATGTACCGGTTTTGGTTAACGCCGTTATGGTAATTCATGCTACTTATTTCCGTCAAAATGAGTACTGTGTCGATGCAGGTTTGATCAGAAAACAACCGCTAAACGCTAGTTTCTCTGTAAAAGTTCGCGTGGCGCTGCCACGAATACTCAGAATAAAATTTGAACTGATCGTTCATCCACCATTACCTCTCATATTTCGTTTTCTAGAATTTTTTTACCGTACAACGGCAAAAACTACTAGACACTGGCAAAATTGTCCTCTGATGGACAGCCATATTTTTTAAAGAAACAACAACAAATTTGAACTGTGTAAGTACTTATTACAAATTATTAATAATTGCCTCGTGAAAACCTCGTAAGTACCAAAAATTTGCATACATAGTGTTTTTCTTTTAATGCGGTCGTGTATCACAAGATTTTCTCATGAATAGAATTATAAAACATTTTTGAAAAATTATGTTAGGTTAGGTACTTGCAAGGTTTTCACACGGCGGTGATGTGCTGTTATGTTATTAGTTCAAAACTCAACACAAGTATGTTTTGCTGGCTTATCCACCCCCTGAGTCAGAAGAAAAATAGGCAAATATTTATAAACTCCTTTTAAGTGCAAGTCTATGGGCGGTGGTGATCTCTTACCATCAGGAGACCCACTTGTTCATTTGACATCCAGTCTAATAAAAAAAAATCATGTATTAAAGCTATTTTGCCTATATACCTGCTAATTTTCAAGTCTAGTACAGGACAATAGGAAAAAAATACAATTATAGTTAACCTCTTTTTTTATGATTTTTGGACATTCACCAGGATTTAGATTTCTTTTCTTGTCTTGTTGTACAATCAACTATGAATCAATAGACTATCACCACCACCAAACCAACCAGCCAGCTATCCACGAAAATATGCAGATTTTGAGTTACACAACAAATTAACATTTTTTTGGGGATTGTTCCTGTGTGTCAGTGTTTCTGCATGTGTATCTATTTTATAACCAGTAAACGGTTTTTTACTGGTTTTGGATGCCCTATCTTTTTTTGTCTTCAGTCTGTTGTAGTGCATACTTCCTGTGCCTTTCAGTTTTGTTGCCAATTGATTTGTGATTTGATAATCTGGCCTGATACAATTTGCTATATTTTACAATTTCCTGCTTAATTGTGCCCTATCTGACATGGATATTATATATATATATATATAGACGACCAGAGGGCCTAGTGGTTAGAGAACCTGACTACGAAGCTTGAGGTCCCGGGTTCGATTCCCGTGTCGGGGCAGATATTTGTATGAAAAATACGAATGTTTGTTCTCGGGTCTTGGGTGTTTAATATGTATTTATGTATGTATCTTTCTATATAATTATATTTATCCGTTGCTTAGTACCCATAACACAAGCTTTGCTAAGCTTACTTTGGAACTAGGTCAATTGGTGTGAATTGTCCCTTGATATTTATATATATATAAATAATAGGAATGTATCTATTTGTTCCCTAATATATGATCCCTAACATAACATTACAATACAATAACTCTTTCTACCAATCAATGATCATTCTACCAAAAAAGTTATTTAAAGAATAACCAATGCTCACAGTATATATAAACATGACATGAGCATAATCCAGCCCTCTAGCTATGTGCTCAAAAGGAGTAGGTACCTACTGTAAATAATAGTTTCTGAATATTTACTGGACTACATAAAATTACTAGATGGTTTACATATTATAAAAAAACAACAATTTTTAAGTATGCAAATGCTTTTATAATTTAGATGAAAGAAAGCAAGGAAATAGTTTGTAAAAACATAATTTCATATGAAATTGGGTTGATCAACTTTTTCTTGTCACTCGTTGCTATAGTTACAGTCTCCTGGTCTCTTCAAACCATAAGTTTATATTATCAGCGCATATTTAAATTTTACTTCAAGCCATTTTGAAAAAATCTTTCTTGACTGCAGTGAAACCTACGAATTAATGTGCGAATTCGCGAATTTATTAAAAATATCACCACTTTAATTTATAGATAAGCTTATGATAGTTTAGCATAAATGGCATATCTGATTAAATAACAATGAATGACCTTCAATGTGAACTTTATTATTCATTATCAATATCTGATCAAATTTTCTCAGTCAGTATTAATAACTATAATTACAAATAAACAATTACCTGTAGGAAACACTGATTTATTTCGTAAAATATTTAATTTATTACAAACACAGCCCTTTTATAGTCTTTCAATATCAAATATAGTATAATACGAGGTTTATACAGCGCCACACAGTGAAATTGATCAAGACGAAACGTATCGTTAATAAATGCCATCCTTGTTATTTATGAACGCATTCTGCAAGAATAAGCAAGCGAGATATAGTCTACCAGTTTATATTTGTTAGTGAAATACGTCAACGACCAGCCTCGCTTGCCACTCAAGGGTGACAGCGTGCCAGTCTCTGCCACAAGTGTACCCACGCTTATCCATAGGATTAATATTGCCAAACATGCATTTTTGTGGTAGTTTTAAGCCCCTCTATAATTGCTATTGAAATGGAAAATTCATCATGGTCTTAGAATATTGTGATAAAAAGTAGTGTATGTATTATTCCAGATGTCCTATCTACATGCAAATTAATCCAAATCCATCTAGCCATTTTAGTGTGAAAGGTAACAAACATACATACACACACGCACATACTCGCAAGCTTTCGCATTTCCTACTAATATTATGAATGCAAAAGTTTGTAAATCTGTTTCTTTGTTTGTTTGTTACTTCATCACGTCTAAACTGCTAAACCAATTTAGATGAAATTCGGGATACAGATAGTTTGCATCCCCGGGAAGGACATGGATAGTTTTTATCCGGAAAATGGCAAAGTTGTGAAAACTGAATTCTACATGGACGGAGTCGTGGGTAAAAGGCTACTTCAGTAATAAATAAAATACGAGAAATCAAGTGTAGATGGTTAATTGAGCGTATTGCCGATGATCCTACTAATATTGTAAATGCTGGCAATGTAGCAGCAACACACTTACTAACTGAGCCTTTAGCGCACGATACTGTCGCCGTCCACTTTCATATTGACAAAAATTAACTAAAATAATCATCTCATTTAAGCTATTAATCAACCGTTCTCTTCATGTAAATATAACAACCACAAATAAAATAAAAACCAATGTATGTGATTTCAGTTTCAAGATTGGTTTTTGAAATCTTTTTGTATTTTTTATATCAATTCCAAATTTTTGTTACTCATACAAGAAATACAAAAAGATTGTATATTATGTTGCATGTTTCAGAATGGACAGGTACTGCAGGGTTGCATACCATGCCTTGCAGGAAACCTAGCTGCTAAACCTTTTCCTAAAAATGGAGGGAAACGAGCAACCAAGCCTCTGGAGCTGGTGCATTCTGATGTATGCGGACCGTTGCGAGTGAGCAGCTTGAGTGGTGCGAACTACATTGTCACATTCACTGATGATTTCACCAGGAAGAGCTTCGCCTATGTGATGAAAAATAAATCAGAGGTATGTAACCGTTTCATAGAATTTAAAAATTTTGTAGAGAAACAGACAGGTTTATCAATTAAATGTCTTAGAAGTGATAATGGGTAAGAGTATATTAATAATATTTTTTTTCTGGGTTTTTTATATAAAGAGGGGATTGTGCATCAGACTACGGTACCATACTGTCCTCACCAAAATTCTTCTTCAGCAGTCAGGTCTTCCACAGCAGTTCTGAGGAGAAGCAGTGATGACTGCTATTTATCTCAAAAATAGGTCTCCCACAGCAGCTTTAGATGGACAAATACCTGAGGAAGTGTGGACTGGGTCCAAAATCATCCTTACTCACCTCTAGTGTTTGGGTGTAAGGCTTATGCACTTGTCCCAAGTGTCAAAAGGAAAAAGTTGGATGTCAGATGTAAACCATATATTTTTGTGGGTTATTCTACAACCACTAAAGGTTACAGGTTGGCGGATCCTTTAGATCCCAGAAATATTCTCTTATCCCGTGATGTTTTATTTTTAGAAGATCAATTTTTTAATAATGGACATAATATTGAGAATAATTTTAATGATAATAATTAATTTATATTATTGAATGGTCCTAATTTATTATGTGATCATTTTAATTCGAATTTAATTAATAATAATGAAATGAGCAGTAATAGTGAGTCAGATAAGTCGGAGTTAAATAACAAATAACAGTGATATTACATCATCTATTTTTGCAGATGCTTGTGACACGAGCAACGATGAGGACAGCTCCGCTGAGTGTCCGGCAGGTGGCGCAGGTGTAGAGCCAGTGTGGTCGCCGTGCGTGGGATCAGCTGGAGGGGAAGCCGAGGTCGGCTCGTCGTCTAGTTCTCGTCCGATTCGTAGTACACGATCGGTGCCGCCAAAAAGGTATACTGATTATGACTTATCTCTACTTGCTCAGGATTTACTTCTTGATGAGCCACAAACTTACAAGGAAGCTATAAGCAGTCTCAACAGTGAGGAGTGGGTAAACGCTATGAAACGTGAGTACAACTCTTTAATCGAGAATAACGTCTGGAAATTAGTGGATAGGCCCAAAAATAAAAATATTGTAAAATGCAAATGGGTATTCAAGGCGAAATGCGACGCCTCAGGTAATTTCCAGCAGTTGAAAGCTCGATTAGTAGCGAGGGGGTTTACACAAAAAGAAGAGGTAGATTATAAAGATACATTTTCCCCAGTTGTACGCCACTCTACTATGAAATTGTTATTTAATTTGGCTAATGAATATAATTTAAACATTGACCATATTGATGTAAATACTGCATTTTTAAATGGTAGTTTAAATGAGGTCATTTATATGGAGCAGCCACAAGGTTTCAGTGATAATAATAATAAAGATAAAGTCTGTTTACAATTTTAAAGGCTTTACAAAGGCTAGTAGAATGTGGTATTGCAAGGTAAATGACTTGTTAACTAAAAATAAATTTACTCAAAGTAAATGTGAACCCTGTGTCTATTACCTTAAAAATGTTAAAGAGTTAATTATTATAGCTCTATATGTGGATGATTTTTATATAATTTACAGGTCAAATAGCTCTATTATTAAGACTGTATTAAATGTTAGAGCAAGAATTCAGTATTAAAAATTTAGAGCCTGTACAAAATTACTTGAGTATTAGAGTAACTAGAGATAGAGTTAAGGTACCTATTTTAAAATTGGACCAATATATCTATGTTAAGAATGTACTCAAGGGCTTTGGTATGTCACATTGTATACACAGTACTACACAGTACCGGTCAAAAGTTTAAGTTCACTCTGCGAAATAAGGTTATCATATTAAATTATGTTCAGAATATATTTTGAATTTCAAACGTTTAATTGTTCCCACGACTACCAAATAACAATAAAAATACCTCTTGCAGGAAGCGTTTTATGTTATTCGGAAAATTTGATCCATTTAATATTTTTTTCCTGTATTTCCTATGAGATTTTGTGGAGTTAGACATCATTTAAAATGGGTCGCAAAGCCGATTTGAGTGTCGAAACTCGTGCTGTTATTGTAGCTCTGTCAAATGAGGGCTACACAACGCGGAAAATCGCTGAAAAAATGAAGGTATCTCAAACCGCTGTCGTGAGTACTTTGAAACGAAAACAAGAAACCGGTCTTAATTGCAGTCGATCTCGATCAGGTAGGCCAGAAGTCACGTCTAAAAGCGAAGACCAATTTATTTGCGTGCAGAGCAAACGCCAACGTACTCCAACTGCTCCAGAAAATTGCGAAGAATTCAACGCCATCCGAGAACAGCGAGTATCGGTTTCGACAGTGCAACGGCCGCGTCTGCGAAACTATGGTCAAAAAGGTCGTATTGCTGCCAAAAAACCCTTGTTACGTAGTCAGAATAAAGATATGAGGTTGAAATGGGCTCAGAAACACAAAAACTGGACGTCTGAACAGTGGTCTAAAGTTTTATTTTCTGACGAATCGAAGTTTGAAATTTTGGGGGGAGACGTCGTCAATATGTCTGACGACAAGTAGGCGAACGAATGATAAAGCTATGCGTGATGCCAACAGTGAAGCACGGTGGAGGATCGGTTATGGGGACTGGGGATGCTTTGCGGGTGATAAAGTTGGTGATCTCGTGAGTCAATGGCATAAGGATAAGAAAATGTATCATAACATTTTGCAACGTCACGCATATCCATCTGGAAAACGAATTGTAGGCAGAGGTTTTGTTTTTCAACAAGACAACTATCCCAAGCATACTTCGAAGTTGTGCAAGAACTACATTTCATAGAAAGAAAAAACAAAAAGAATTAAAATATATGGATTGGCCTCCTCAATCCGATTGAGTTGTTATGGGATGAATTGGACAGGAGTGTGAGAAAAATGCGTCCAACCAATAAAGAACAGCTTTGGGAATACCTGCATATTTGTTGGAATTAAATTTCGGCAACGACACTGCAAAAATTAATTACGCGAATGCCGAAAGTGTGTGCGGCAGTGTTGAAAGCAAAAGGCGGATATATCTACTATATCACGAAAAAACTTTACCACGAAAACTTAATCACGACAGACTATATCACGAAAAGACTTTACCACGAATAGACTTTTATCACGAAAAATGTTTTGAAACTTCTTCACGCTGAAACGGCTGGAGGGATTTAGATGAAATTTGGCAAAAAGTTAGTTTATAATCTGGATTAAAACATAGGATACTTTTTATCCCAATATTCCCACGGGATAGGGATAAAATTTTGAAATAACAACCGCTAGGCTTAGATACATGAAATTTGGTATGTAGATAGTTGAACGTCTGAAATAACACGTAAATAGCTTTTTGACCCGATATTCCCACGGGATACCCAGGATAAAATCTCGAAATAACAACCACTGGGCTTAGAGCCATGAAATTTGGTATGTAGGTAGCTGGACCTCTGCAATAACACATAGGTTATTTTTCATTCCGATATTCCCACGGGATAGGGATAAAATTTCGAAATAACAACCGCTAGGCTTAGATACATGAAATTGGTATGTAGATAGTTGGACTGCTGGAATAACACGTAGATAACTTTTTGACCCGATATTCCCACGGGATAACAAGGTATAAAATCTCGAAAAAACAACCACTGGGCTTAGAGCCACGAAATTTGGTATGTAGGTAGCTGGCCCTCTGGAATAACACATAGGTTATTTTTTACTCCGATATTCCCACGGGATAGGGATAAAATTTTGAAATAACAACTGCTAGGCTTAGATACATGAAATTTGGTATGTAGATAGTTGGACGTCTGAAATAACACATAGATAACTTTTTGACCCGATTTTCCCACGGGATACCCAGGGATAAAATCCCAAATAACAACCGCTGGGCGTAGAGCCCTGAAATTTAGTATGTAGGTAGCTGGACCTCTGGAATAAGTTACTTTTGTCCCGATACTCCCACGGGATAGGATAAAATCTTTAATCATCAAACATACAAACACACACACTTTCACATTTATAATATTAGTATGGATTTATATGTGGCTGTTTATCTCACGCCTATATTCATTTTAGACGTGTATTATATTGTACGATATATGTATGTGTAGGTGTATTTTTGTTGCGTTTTAATATTCTGAAATAAGGTTGCCATGAGGAGACCGCTCTTAAGCGATAAGACTGCCTATTGCTTTTTTCTCTCATTGTACCTGTTTTCTGTATAGCTTACTTTTTCTGGTGTACAATAAAGAGTAATTGTATTGTATAGGTAGGTGAGTTAAAATTAGTTTGAAATTAGTTTAAAAATTCAGTGAATTAGCGCATAATTAGTAGCCAGTACCAGAGACAATAGACCTTTAAATCAGCCCTAAAAAGCGCCTTCTTTATTTTGTTTGTGAAATTATAATGTGCGGATTAAAGTACCTACAAGAGTAGAAAAAAAGTATTAGAAGACTTAACTACTCGTTAACTTGTAAAGCCTTACCTACTTTGCTGATCTTTCCATCCGCCTGCAAAAACACGCATTTTTCTATTTTTTTTTTAAGTGAAAACAACGGTTTTTGAGACATCAATGCAGTTTTCCTATTGCTTTCTTCTTTTTTAGGGTTCCGTACCTAAAGGGTGCCAACGGGACCCTATTACTGAGACTCCACTGTGTCTGTCTGTCGGCGGCCGAGTCGCCTAGCAACGGCTAGCTATGTCGTTTGAATATTTACCTACTTTTAGGTTTGCGATTTTAATGATGTTTTATACAGGTTTCGATAGTAAAATTAGTGACTGTCTAATTTATTTGTTTTTGTGCCAAATTTATGAACCACAAACCTCAATGAAGCCAACTTTAATAAAGCGCTCGTCAAATCTGCACTGTCATCACTATGTTTGCCTATTGTTTTTAACACTAGAACAATCGACTCGCACTTGACCAATTTTTGTTCTATATTTAGCTATGAATTGCTGTTTCGCAAATAAATTAATTTGAATTTGAAGATGAGCTCTGCTTGAGTTAGATGGATTTTTGTGATTTGTGTGTGTTCTTGCAGTGTGAAGTTGGAGGAACTGCATGAACACACATTTCTTGCATAAACGTAGCTATCATTAAGGTTGCAGGTGAGCAAAAGTAGGTAATTGTTTTAGTTCATCCGTTTTCTTTATGTAATACTTACATATAATATCTAAATACATAATCCATACTAAATAGTGTTATTGACAACTTACATTGCGATTATTGATTAAAATTGCTTTTTTCTGTTATTAATCTATCTATTTCCTTTATTATCCGGGCTGCTATAAAAAAAACCTAACATCGAAGGCTAGCCTTCTGAACCTAACCTATCCGAGTCGCTTCTGCTCCGAACCGTCTTGCTCGCTCGCTTCGCTCGCTCGTACAAATCAAGCAGCGCTTTGAGAAAGACCATCATTGCCAAGAAGAAGGCGCCGCAAGAAACTTGTGAAAACCGCAAAATACTTAAAAACTACAGTATTCAATTAAAGTAAAAATTACAAAATAATAATAATAATACAGAGATGTACGGGGTCCATTAGTTACAAATCTATCCCGTGGGATTGTCCGGATAAATACTAGCGTATGTGTTATTCTAGACATCCAGCTACCTTCATACCAAATTTCTTGACTCTGAGCCCAGCGGTTATTATTTCAAGATATTATCCCTATCCCGTGGGAATATCGGAGTGAAAAATAACCTATGTGTTATTCCAGAGGTCCAGCTACCTACATACCAAATTTCATGGCTCTAAGCCCAGCGGTTGTTATTTCGAAATTTTATCCCTATCCCGTGGGAATATCGGAATAAAAAGTATCCTATGTTTTAATCCAGATTATAAACTAACTTTTTGCCAAATTTCATCTAAATCCCTCGAGCCGTTTCAGCGTGAAGAAGTTTCAAACATTTTTCGTGATAAAGTCTATTCGTGATAAAGTCTATTCGTGATATAGTTTTCGTGATAAAGTTTTTTCGTGATAAAGTCTATTCGTGATATAGTCTATTCGTGACTTAGTTTTCGTGATAAAGTCGTTCGTGAAAAAGTTTTCGTGAAATAGTTTTCGTGATATGGTCTTTTCGTGATAAAGTTCATTTCGTGATAAAGTTTTTTCGTGATAAAGTCGTTCGTGAAAAAGTTTTCGTGAAAAAGTTTTTCGTGGTTAAGTACTGACACGGCTTCATTTAACCGAAATTACAGATGAACCTACTTGACCGCTACTGTAGACTCTATTCAAATTTTTACTTTTACTGTCATCCCGTAAAACCTAAATGAAAATACGAACTGAAATATAGATGCACAGATCTG
>NC_133473.1:20489794-20495445 GCF_025370935.1 Choristoneura fumiferana
CGTGATTTTTGGCATAAGAGATAGTTTATGGATCCGAGAGTGACATAGGCTACTTTTTATCCCAGAAAAATGCACAGTTCCCGAGGGAACAGCGCGCGATAACCGAATACCACGCGGGCGGAGCCGCGGGCGGAAGCTAGTATGTATTATAAATGTGTGTGTTTGTATGTTTGTCCTTCTTTCACGCCGCAACGAAGCAACGGATCGACGTGATATTGGGCGTAGAGATACATAGGCTACTTTTTATCACGAAAAAATGCGATAACCGAATACCACGCGGACAAAGCCGCGGGCAAAAGCTAGTTAAACAAAAAAATTAAAAATTAGTAAACAAAATATGAGAAAAAATACAATAAAACATGTACCTGTTGGCAAAGGACTAACAAAAAACACATTAATGATATGAATTAGAATAGCGTCTACACCGTTTACCTTTACTTACCCAAATTTCATTTGCCCAAATTTCACTTGCCATACCAACGTTTACCATAAAATATATAGAACCGTGCTGTTTTCAGGATTTTTTAAATGTCATCATATAGAATGCAGTAGGTAGGGTTAGGTTTGTTTAATATCAACTCTGAAGAAATTACTATTTCAGAAAAAAATTACTTTATAGCAAATGAAAATTATAGAAAACAATACATTCAGGCATATGAAATTCGGGGATAGAGAAGCCGTCTACACATCTATGTCGCATTCTTTACAAGCAAATCTCATATTACTAAATTTAATTAAAAACCGCAGTTCCATACCTCATCATTAACATAGGCCTCCAGCACCTTGTTGTAGGGCTCGCTGATGTGGCATGCCATCACGCTGCCCGCAGCTTGCTTGGCAGAGACACCACCAGCTTAGTCTCCATTGTGCGGGCCACGCGACCCAGTATGTTCACACCAGGCTTCAAAGTCTGTAGTAAAAAACCTGAGATTAAATTTCCTTAATCACTAAAATTTTTTTTTTTACCTACATACACTGTCACTCGTCATTCTAGCGTTTATTTCCGTTTGATTTACGTGGGCACATGTTTCCAGGGTATTTAGTAGAAGTACAGAATGTCTAACAGTCCAGGAAAACATAAAATAATATAAAAAATTGAGAAACCAGATTTCTCAAGTTTGATAGTATGTATTTACATCTTTTGTTGAGTTTCAAGTCAGGCAGCTGTCAATAGCTCTCTTGAATTAACCATAAAAATATAGTGTCTAATTGTGCATCTATATCAACAAGTGTTATTAAAGTGAACAATACAACCTGATAAAACTGTGATAGTGTTATCTCACATTAACCCTGCTTAAAAAGGCGTAATTAACAGCTACAAATACGCGAGTGACACTTATTAATTTGGGGAAATATCAACCTACCCTCAGAATAAGATAACTTTCTCTACCTACCCACCAAATTTTTATAAAGAAGTGTTCCCAGTAAAATAAACTTCTTGAAAAATGACACCGCTGGAGTGGGTGACCAAGCTCCAGTGGTGGAAAATACTATTGGAAGCCAACCAACTAAAAATACAAACAAAACACTGAAACAACAGATATTTCACCCAGGCCTCTTCAACCGGACTCGGTCCTCCTCTCTTGGTAATATCTCGTCTCACAGTCTGGAAACAGAACATGACCCCATAGGTCATCCAACCAACTCAAATATGGATACGGCTCCAGTTATGAGCCACAATACTACAAACATACCGCCACCATGGCAAAGAGTACCAACCTTGAGAAGTGCCAAAAGGAGAAAAGCATCGTCTCCCTCACCTAAGAGGATTAAGGTCACAAACAGATTCACTGGACTTCCAACGGAAGAAGAGGAAGATGAAGACAACGAACTTCCAAAGAAAATCCACAAACCACCTCCAATAATCCTCTATGGTATAGAGGACGTCAATAAACTCACGGAAGTATTAGAAGAAGTCGTGAACAAAAACGATTTTACCTACAAAGTCGCTAACCAAAACCAACTTCGTATCAGCTGCGCTAGTGTAGAGACATACAAAAATATTATGGATGTTGTTAGAGCGAAAGGGCTGATAGGACATACATTTAATAGGAAAGACAAACGACAGTACAGAATCGTGATTAGAAATCTACATCACACCACACCAATCAGTATAATTAAAGAAACACTGGAAGGAACAGGCAATACTATTGTGGGCGAAATTATAAATTTTAAGTATGGACCTGAAAAGAAACCAACCTCTACATTTTTCGCCAATCTGGTCCAAAGCCCGAATAATGCAGCAGTTAAAAATTTAAAATACATATACCACCAATCAGTCATGATAGAAGACCCACGGAAACGTAACTCAGTAGTCCAATGTCAAAGATGCCAGCAATATGGCCACACTAAAAACTATTGCATGAGGCCATATCGCTGTGTGAAATGTGCACAATCTCATAAAACTGCGGATTGTCCCAGAACCGATCGCAACACTCCGGCTAAATGCGCTCTATGTCTTGGAGCACATCCAGCAAACTATAAAGGCTGCGAAGTGTATAAAGAGATTCTGACCAGAAAATCGAATAAACAGACAAACTCTAAAAAAAAAGAAAACTCGAAAACATTTGATTCTACCCCATCACAGACCGGCAATGAACGGAGTAAACCAAATGTGGACACCAACACCAAATAAACAACAGAGATATTCTGATATCTTGAAAGGCAACAAGCTTGAAGACAAGCAATCTTCAGATAAAACAATTGAAGATTTATTCCTTAAACAAACTGAAAAGATGGACCTAATCCTACAACAAATGAGTACACTAATCAGTCTCATAACAACCCTAGTCTCTAAAATAACTCAATGACTTCCCTCAAGATAGCAACGTGGAACCTAGATGGGCTATCACCAAACAAAGATGAAGTTGAAATCCTGCTACACACGCATAATATCGACATACTATTAGTATCTGAAACCCACTTTACGGGAAACAGTAGAGTTAAGATAAAAAACTATGATATTTACGCCACAAATCATCCAGATGGAACTGCACATGCAGGGGCAGCAGTAATAGTGAGATCGAATATAAAACATAGTGAGCAGCCTCAGTTTAAAAAACCTCACATACAAGCAGCCACTGTCTTAATCGAAGACCGAAATGGAACATTCAACGTTTCCGCTGTGTACTGCCCTCCTAAATACAAAATAACAGTGGATCAATATGACGAGCTATTCAGAACTCTTGGCTTACGTTTTATAGTTGGAGGAGATTGGAATGCAAAAAACCTCCACTGGGGCTCTAGACTAACTAACACTAGAGGTAGAGAACTTAAGAAAAGTCTGGACAAAAATAATCTTACTCCAATCTCTACAGCAGAGCCCACTAACTGGCCCAGCGATCCCAACAGATTACCAGATGTCATAGACTTCTTTATTGTGAAGGGCCTATCGAGACTCTTCCACAACATAGAAACGTGCCTAGAAGTGAACACTAACCATGTACCGGTAATATTAATAATTGGAACCACAGTGGTTAATATTGCAAGAAATTCAAAGCTGTATAATAAACGCACGGACTGGGCCTCCTTCGGGAGCTGGTGCACCAAAGGCTTGAATTAAAAATACCTTTAAAAACAGAATCAGACATCGATAAAGCTGCCAGAACAATAACCACAACGATCCAAGAATGTTGCTGGCAGTGCACGCCGGCAGTTAGCGAGCGCCCATCGCAATGTAAAGTCTATTCGGAAATCATACGGTTGAAAATTCAGGATAAAAGGAGGCTGAGACGAGTGTGGCATACCAGTAGGCACCCAAGTGACAAAGCGGCACTCAACAGAGTAGTTAAAGAATTGAAGACCTTAATAACAGAAGCTAATGATACAGCTGTACAAACTTACCTGGAGGGTCTCACAGCAACAAAAGCGACCAATTACTCACTGTGGAAGGCATGCAAAAATTTCGATCGACCATTATACCATAAGCCACCAATACGCACAAAGAATGGGGAATGGGCTAGATCCGCACAAAGTAAAGCTGAATTATTCGCAAAACATTTGAGTGAAGTCTTCAAACCGAATACCGCTGTACCTACTGCAAATGAATTAGATATCGACTCAGTCCTCAACCTAGACCTCCAGATGGACTCTCCTCTAAAATTAATAACACCGAGTGAGGTCATTAGAAGTATTAAATCTATGGATAATAACAAGGCACCAGGATTTGACCTCATCACCAAAAAGGTACTAGAAGAATTACCGCGCAAGGCTATGGTTTACCTAACCATGCTTTTCAACGCTATCATGAGAGTAGGATACTTCCCGGACTTATGGAAAGTGTCCATTATTACAATGATCCATAAGCCTGGTAAACCACCGCATGAAGTAACTTCATACAGACCGATTAGCCTGCTGCCAGTTATGTCCAAACTCTTTGAAAAGTGTCTGCTTTACAGGCTTAGCAGTGCCTTGAGGGAAAAGTCCATCGTCCCTGATCACCAGTTTGGCTTCCGAAGAGAACACTCCACCATAG
This sequence comes from Choristoneura fumiferana, assembly GCF_025370935.1. NCBI lineage: Eukaryota > Metazoa > Arthropoda > Insecta > Lepidoptera > Tortricidae > Choristoneura > Choristoneura fumiferana. The sequence continues at coordinate 20,494,269 of NC_133473.1, forward strand.
AACAGGTGCACAGAGTGTGCAGGACAGTTAGAAAGACATTTGAGATGAAAGAATACTGCTCATCGGCATTTCTCGACATACAGCAGGCTTTCGACAAAGTATGGCACAAAGGATTGCTGTATAAAATAAAGACCTTATTGCCCCACACATTCTATGACATCTTAAGATCCTATATCTCAAACAGAATATTTCAAGTAAAAGAAATCGACTCTACATCGGGGTTTTATGAAATAACAGCAGGAGTACCACAAGGCTCGGTACTTGGACCAGTCCTGTATACAATATTCACATCTGATATACCACAAAGCTCTGATGTTACAATCGCCACTTTCGCTGACGATACTGCACTGCTGGCTTCGAGTAAATGTCCAGTTGAAGCGTCCCGGATGCTACAAGCCAGCCTTAATAAAATTGATAAATGGCTAGCTAAATGGAGAATTGCCGTTAGTGTAGCCAAATCAATACATGTCACATTCACACTGCGCAAGGAAGACTGTACACCTGTCACCTTAAATGGCATACAACTTCCTCATCGGGACACCGTGAAGTATCTGGGCATGCACCTGGATCGAAGACTGACCTGGCAGAAACATATTAAAACAAAGAGAGATGAAATTAACCTAAAGTGCAAAGGCCTTCAATGGCTGATAGGTAGAAATTCAAAACTGGCTATGGACAATAAGATTCTCATCTACAAAACCATGATAAAGCCAATTTGGACATATGGCATACAACTGTGGGGTGTTGCTAGTGCCTCTAACGTCATGATAATGCAAAGGGTGCAAAACAGTGTACTGAGACAGATATCGAGCGCACCATGGTTCCTCAAAACAACAGAGCTTCACGAAATCCTCGATATGCTATCAGTCAAGGAAGAAATCGCTTCTTATGGCGATAAATACAAAGGAAGACTACAAAAGCATCCAAACCTACTTGCGGGGCAACTAACAATACCAGAACTTACTCGTCGTCTAAAAAAGAGACGAGATATCTTTGATGATGATGGTCAGATCAGAACATAAAACTGACCACAAAAATATAAAGGGCTGTACCCCGCTGGGAGTATCTCCCTACTCATACGCCACTGACATGACATCTGCTTATAGCCATTAGGGCTGATCGCATGATTTTATTAAAAAAAAAAAAAAAAAAAAACATTTTTGTAATGTTATATACA
>NC_133473.1:20496139-20571013 GCF_025370935.1 Choristoneura fumiferana
TGTTCCATTTTCAGGGCACCTGAACTACCAAAATACACATCAGTGCAGCTGCTCAAGTTGGGTGAGACATACCATAGGTCAGTATCAAAACTGTAGCAATATGTTTAAAATTCGAAGCATTAACCTTGTACTGCCCAAAAGTGCAATAGAAAGTACACAAGTTCAAGGGAATTACGGACCTATGACAAAGTAACAAAAGTAAAAATTATTTTATTTTTATACCATGACAGTTTGTCTTTATTCCTGAAACAATTAGATCCAAATTGCTTTGTCATTTTTTGAAACATTTCTATGGCGGGCCTCTAGAGGTAAGGGATTAGTACTTGGGCGACTGACTGCTTGGAATTTTTTTGCCCCTAACAACCCCCACAAACTAAATTTCATCTTTTCCAAGATTGCTTAAATGGGCCTTTTTACTTTAAATGACGCACCCTATTTTTTTTTTCAGAATTGGGTAATCCTGGGTTCACCATACTCAGAATCACGAGCAGAGCAGATCACAAGCACTATTGATTTTGACGAAGAAAAAAGACATCCCCAATTTTCAATAAAAAATTTATGTGTCCATTTCGTAATGTAACAACCCATATAAACTATATGAAAAAAAAGTCACAAAACTGGCAAAAAAATTAAGAACACTTTTTCTTTGTTTAAATCAATACTCTTGATTCTGATTAAAGAGAATCGAGAATTACCTAATTCTGAAAAAAAAGTTGTGTTGCGTCATTTAAAGTAAAAATGCCCAAATATTCAAGAACTTGCCACAATTCTAATAACCCTAAGAAGCTAGAAGAAAAACCTGGGTAAAGTTGACTACAAAAAGATTGTTATAGCCAAAGTTATAAAAATATGTAAACACAACCTTAATATTAAGCCAATAAAGTTGTGTATACATGCTTTTGTACCTTTGGCTGTAACAATCTTTTAATCTTATTTTGTTATTCAACCTTTTTTGTAAGCATCATCACTGTAAATTGCAAATCAGCTATTCGGCTGAGTAACATGCAGTAATGAAATAATAATCATTGGAAATTAATATGACAGTGAAGAAATTAAATTACTAAGTACTTATAAATATTATTAACCAAACACCTTATTAATTATTTACTACTCAGTTTATTAATTACTGTGGTGCCATAGGTTCAAATGATATTTACCACTAACTTGTTAACCGCGGCTTCGCACGCGCAAGCCATTCGATTCAACTGTTGATTGAAATGCTGGGATTCTAACATAGAAATTTACCTAAAATAAAATGCAGTCCCTTCGAGATAAAAAGTAATCTATAAGTTAATCCAGACGTCCAGCTATTAACACAACAAACTCCATCCAAGTCGGACCAGCTGCTTTATCGTGAAGGAGTGATAAACATACACACACAAACTTTCACTTTTATAATATTAGTGGTATTTTCAGTCTCAATGTGCTGAGTGACGACCAAGTAAAGATGGTGAATCAGGCGCTGAATATTATAAAAGATCCGGAGAAGATACCCACAGAGCCTGCGTATGATCCTGTCACCAACACGAGGTTCATATACAAGTAAGTAGCATCATAGTGTATATGAGTGTCTGTGTGACTATGCCAGCTTCATTGGAAGATTCAACAAACACTTCTGCTATATGGGGATTTGGAAGCATATATAACTAATATATCTCATGATTTAATCAAGACTCGATTAGCTTGTTGAAGTGGCAATAAGCAGGCCATATAGCACGGAGAACAGATGACCACTGAGGCCGAAAGGTTCTCGAGTGGAGACCGCGGTTCGGCAAACGCAGCATGGGACGTCCACTAACGAGATAGACGGATGACCTGGTTAAAGCCGCAGGCTCACGGTGGTCGCAGGCCGATTCCACCGAAGCCGCTTTGTACAGGTTTCCTCCCGATGTTTTTATGCACCGTAAAACTTGAGATAAATTCCAAATGTCATTTTGCTTGCACATAAATTCCGAAAAACTCATAGGCGCGCGCCTAAGCTCGAAACCACGACCCTCTGCTTGAGAACCAGATTGCTTCACGTTTCTGACGCTCACGATTGCGATGAAATGACTGTTTTTGTATGCGAAACCTGTCATTTGATTGCATCTGCGAGCGTCGGAAACGTTAGGCTATATGGCCTCAGGTCAAACCACTAGGCCACCACGGCTTAATCAAGCAATCTCTCTATTGGTCAATGTCTATTGTCAGCGCCATGTCTACGGGTCAATGATCAATGTAGAGCGAGATTGCCTACACCGCTTCCGCGCCTCTCAAAAAGTCAATCATAATTTTATTTTGCACTGGAAACTGGAAAATGGTGCCCTCTGGCGTCTCGAGCGACTTTACCTACGTATCAGTTGAGATTCATTTGTAAAAAAAAAAGTTTGTTAACGTCACTAAAGCAATGTAACTTTTGTATACATCACTAAACTGCCCTCCTAAGCCGAAAGGCGCTATCTAAAAAAAAATTGCTTTTCTGTCATTTATACCATGTGATGCAGAATGTTTTAAGCTACACAATAGTATTAATAACTCGTGATTTTTTTTGAGATAGCGCCTTTTGGCTTAGGAGGGCAGTAAAGCAATCTAACTTTTGTAAACATCATTAAAACAATGTAACTTTTATAAACGTCACCAAAGCAATGTAACTTTTGTAAACATCACTAAAGCAATGTAACTTTTGTAAACATCACTAAAGCAATGTAACTTTTGTAAACACCACTAAAGCAATGTATCTTTTGATCCGTCAGGATTGTCTCCCCAAAGGACCTGAAGGTGGTTGGCAAAAACAAAGTGGTGATGAAGGAGAAACAGGAGCCGAAGCGAGAGCTGCGCAAAGTGGAGCTCGCTCACTTCGACGACGAAGCCCGGGTACCTTTGGCGGTGAGATCATTTATTCATCATCCATCGTCATCATCATCATCCTATATTTTATACTACGTCCCAGCACTGCCAGGCACAAGACTCTTTTCAGAATGAGGGCTAGGGAACTTCACATGCACTATTGAATTGCTTAGCAGGTTTGTACAGATTTTCTCACGATGTTTCCTTCAGCGTAAAGATCATGGTAGATTTCAAATATAATTTCGCACATTAATTTCTAAAAACTTAAGAGGTGCGACCCGGGCTTGAATTCACGACTCTGCTTGAGAGGCCATAGGTTTAAACCACTAGGCTTAATCACTTTCTAAAATCGATAAAAATTCTGCAACTGATTGCAGATAATATAAATGAAAAAAAAAGCTAATTATGTCATTCCCAGGCAGTGTACAGTCTCCTACAAAGTTATTGATACGGCCAAAGTTACAAAAGTCTGTATACACAACCTTAACTTTAAACGAATAAAGTCGTGTATTCTTATTTTTGTAAATTAGGCCGTATCGATGTCTTTGTAGTTGACTGTACCAGTGGAACTGAAACCTTGGTTTTTTTAACTGACCCTCAAAATTTAATTTGGTTCCGCAGACCGTAATAACCAGGAGCGGGAGAAAGGTGAAGCTGCCCAAACAGATGCAGACGGAGGAAACGCCCCAGAAACCGAGGAAGCGAAACGATAACATCGTCACCTGCATCCAGTGTTCTGCTGTAAGTCTCTAAACATTTAGCTTTAATCCATCGATTTAGAATACCCTAGATACCCTTTCAAACTGGTGCACCTAATGCGTAGAGGGTCGCGTTATGCCTAAACTTCATATTAAATTAGCTTTGGGTCTAGGATGATGTTAGCCTTTTTGGCAGACTGCTTACTTCGTTTTAAAGCTATATCTTTATCAGCCTAAATTGCGTTATGCCTAATTGTCTTAAATACCTACAACATAAATCAGGCATATATTTTCAGCAGCATTTCGCAGGGCTCCTGTTCCTAGGCGGTCTGCCGTTCGGGCATCTGAAGAAGCTTAACGAACCTAACCTACCTAATATTTATTGTGTAGGTAATAATCACTAGCTTTTGAACTAAAAGGCAGTCTGTCAATGACACTCCTTGCCTTCCTCGCTTCTAACCAATATCGCAGTAGGTCTAACTATCTATATGTCTACTTCCCACTATGACTAGTCATAACGCGACTTAGTCGCTTTACGCATTAGGTACACCAATTTGAAAGGCTAGATACCCTGTTAACTCTTAAAGTGTGTCTTGCTACAACTGTGTTTAAACACTTTCTAAGCACAGTTGCGCTGTCAGTAACGCGTGCTTCGTTATCGGAACAACATGCTGAAGTGCCCCATAAGAAAGTGCAAAAATAATACATTAACGACTTTGAAAAGGATATATAGCATATTGTATTTTCGGTTAAAACATTATTGTTTTAAATTAATTTCAATAAGTACTTCTATCTTCATTTGAAACGTCAAAGCCGTCAATTTGTTATGATTGTCACGCGGCGTAAACTGAATTCGACTTAGGGATCGTCTCAAGGTATAGTATTGTTTAAAATCATCTTGCCTACGACCGAAAGCGCAATGGTCTTATTATTTTGTAATGACATAACGTACCTCAAAATAGATAATTTTCTGAGTGAACTTTATGAACATTACGTCAAGGTTCAATTTTGTTGACATATTGATTTTAGATACGAGATTTTTTCAAAGTAGTGACGCTATGTAGGTATGTATGTTTATTTCATTGGTTTCATGTTTGCCTTGTCTTTGTTCTATTGTCATGTTTTTATGGCGTTAAATAAATGTATTTTCTTTCTTTCTTTCTTTCAAATGAAAGAAATAAATTAAAAAATCAAAAGCGCCACCACAATAAGAAAAACTTTCAATAAAAACTAAAAAGAAAAAAACAAGTCTATTAGTCTAAGGCTCTGTTAAGTAACTTAAAGTTCAACATGAGATTCTGTTCCACTGTTGTTATGTTTGTTTGTCTCAAAAAATTGTTATCAATTATTTTCCAGGACTTCGGCAGTTTATACCAACTCCAGAAGCACTACGAGAGCAACCCCAGCCACGCGCCAGCCAAGCTCCACTCGAACCTGTTCCAGTGTCTCCTGGCTATCGTGACCAGCAGCCCGGCGGACGCCCGCGCCAAACTCCTCGTGCAACAGCTGGAACACCTGGTGCATAAACTGAGAGCGCTGCTGCCGTGTCTGTTGAAGGCTGGGGAGCATGACAAGCCTTGCAGCATCGGAGACGATGTCAGCAGGTATGTTGTTTTACAATGAGGGCTAAAAGACAGGCGAAATATCGTTAGATGGCGTTAGTATCGTGAGGTTTATTTGACGTTCTGGTCTTGCTTGCAATTAGCTAATAACTAAATGAGCCAATAACAGAACAACACACTCAACAGATACCAGATGTTAGATGTATAACATCTGGTAGCATGGTGTACGGTTGTGTTGCTCTGAAGATGAGCTCTGGTTGAGTTCGAAACGCGTCAGTTTAGTGTGGTGGAGGAACTGCATGAACACGTATATTTTGCATAAACTTAGCTTTCAGAAGGTCGCGGGTGAGCAAAGAAATTCTTTTAGTTCCTTAGTAAGGGTTATGCTATGCTGAGTCAGCGAACTGACTGATCTAAATGAGCCACCCTGTATATTGTTTAAATATCCAACAACCACTAAAAAAAAACATATTTTTGTTCCAGATTATTCGGCATGAATCCAGGTAAATACAGTCTAAACATAGACGCGCTCAACTGCGTCAAAGACAAAGATGGGCACTGCGAGCACAACCCGCCTCCCCCCAAACCCAGCCCCGTCGTGAACCACTTCAGCGCGGACGTCAACAAACCCTCACAACTCTGGCTCTCCAAGCACAAAGAAGAAATAGCCAACATCGATCCAGAGAGCGACGACTGCGCCAGAATAAACACTGTCCACAAGTGGCCCACAGTCTGCAACAAGACATGGAACACAAAACAAAAGTTGCAGAGAAACATCAAAAAAATGAGATTAGCATCGGACGCTAGTGAATCCCTGCTGGAGCTGAGTAGAGACGATCTGGCCACGCTAGCAACTAACGAATGTGCAATACCCGTGCCGCAAAAAATGACGACGCTACTCAAAAATGAAAACGAAACGCCCAATGAAATCAACGATCAACTAGAACCGATTAGCTTTGAAGGCACGATCAAGAAATCCAAAGGCTCTCATATACAGTTCCACTCGGCACATTTCGATATTCGGTCTTCGCCTATCAAACCGTCGTCTACAGTATTTAGGAAATTCCAAATAAACCCGGATAAAATGGAGAAGCTGAATGTACAAATCATACGACCATTAGCGTTAGAAGCAAAACTTGATGAACTTAATGAAATTACACCAACGACCTCAGATTGCAACAAACTTGACAGTATATTTAGAGATGAGATTGAAATGACTTGTAAAGACGTAATTAGTAATGGAATAAGTTTTGATACCACTAAGAATTGGGCGATGTCGTCAGAATCGAACGATCAGTCCCACGACAGTTTCATGAAATCGAATACATTGATAGAACCATCTTTAATACATGTCAAGGATGATGCGATGGACACAGGGGTAGATTATAATATCACACAGAATGCGGACATGCCTATACTTAATGAAAACCATGATAATCATGATAACCACCTATCGTTAGCACAGAGCCAATCAGTATTGAACTTTTTAGAAAATCTAGGTAATGAATGCCTCACCTACCCTGAACCTGAGATTAGAAACACTTCTGTTGACTTCCAATTAGATTTATTTTCGTTTAATAATACTTAAAATCGGAATAGGAATTATAGGTATATTTATATTAAGATGACATGACTGATAATTAAGTAATGTTTATTTACAATAAATAATCTTAGTTCAATTTATAAAAAAATGTGTTTGATTTTTCAGAAAGGCAAGATTTTTTTTTAGTCAATGAACTGGCCTGATTGATGTCAATATATATTCTGTAAAATGGGTTCAAGTTGGGGGTCCATATAGGCTAAATCATAATGTAATGTTTGTCATAACTCTTTCCCTGAATCCATTAGTTTTTCAGAATTGTTATAAACCAAACCTAACCTAGTCATAGGCGTATGCCTACCCCAGGATGTTGGGCTACCGATACAAAAATACTGATATCTTCAAACAAAAATCGATGCCAATCCGTCGTTGAATGTGATATTTTCATAATATCATATTTGCAAAACACGCTATTCTCAAAACATCACAAAAGCAAAATATGATAGTCGCACAACATGATATTCGCAAAACATCATATTAGCAAGACATGATCTTCGCAAAATATTTCTGTAACAAGTTTTGAAAGAAACATTAACTACGCTCATTAAGTCATTACTTTTCGAGAACACGAATGTATATGTCGGCGGCCGATCGTAAAATCCGCTAGATCATGAAATTCCTAGGCATATCATGAAACGCCGCCATATCGGTTCTGGCACTTCGCCGGCCGCTGCCGCGGCACGCTCGCTCGGCTCCTGCGTTGTGGTCACAATTAATACTAACCACTCCTCGCTTCGCTCGTCGTACCTAAATTTTTTTTCGGCATATCACGATTTTACGATCGGCCACCGACATATAAGTATTCGTGTTCTCGAAAAGTACTGACTTAATGAGCGTAGTTAATGTTTCTTTCAAAACTTGTTACAGAAATATTTTGCGAAGATCATGTCTTGCTAATATGATGTTTTGCGAATATCATGTTGTGCGACTATCATATTTTGCTTTTGTGATGTTTTAAGAATAGCGTGTTTTGCGAATATGATGTTTTGAGAATATCGTGTTTTGCAAATATCATGTCTTGCGAATATGATATCCAACGACGGAGGGATCGATGCCAACTTTAATTCAGTAAACTGTTTAACAGGCCAATTACTAAAGAGAGCTTTATTGTGATTTTCCTGCTTCTAGTGTTGCCTGGCAACATGTCAATATTTTCCAAAAAATGACAAAAATAACGTAAAAAAATTAATTCACAGTTGAATTTTGCAATGTTCTAATTAATTGAAATGACTTTTACCTAAATGTTATTTATAGGTAGGTAGTGCCATGAGAGTTGAAGTGAACGATTGATTACTTTGATTATGATTACACATTTCAACAAGCTACAACATTTCGTGTAATGACAGCAGGATTTTGACATTCATTTCATTCATTCTGCTTTTGTGCAAGCAGTTCTTTTTGTAGTAGTAGCTTTATCAGGTGTACGGTTGACCTTTTTTAGCTTCTTGACTGGATCTTATTAGTTTGTCGATTTCCGTTGACTGGGTTGGAGTTTTAAGGCACTCTTTGATGACAAATTCAAAGTCACCAACAGATGCTTTACTTAACTTATTACCTGTTTCATCTATAACAATTTTAATCGGAGAGTCTGTTGGGTAATTTTCGAGTTCTTGTTCCAGTGATTTTCTTATACGTCGATGTCTACGATCGCTTTTATCATATATGTTCATCTCCTCTTTAAAAATAATCTGCTGAACCTCAGAAGTAGAAGGAGAATCTAATGACTTGATGATTTCTTCTGAGGTTGAGGGGATAGTTTGTACTGAGCTGGTGTTAGGTTCCTCCTCAAATTTTCGGTTTTCTCGTCAATTGGAGTTTATTTGGTGTTCTGTTTCTTTGGAGAGAATATAAGGGTGAAATTTGGAAGAAAGCCATAAACCTCTTGCGATTTCGAAAACTAGCTTTGTAAAGTTGTTCGCATTTACAAATAAACCTTGTCGTATTTTTTTTTCAATATATCGAAATCGATGTGTATGTCGTCAGGAATACCTTTAGGATAACTTGCATTTAACAATATTCTTGTTCTTTCACTTTCGGGAATGTCCAGAGGTCGTGATTTCGGTCCTCGTAAATGAGCACTATTTTCCAATAACTTGAACAAGTCAAGACGAGCCAAATTAAATATTTCTGCCACTCGCTGACCAACATGAGGGTTGGCGCCCTCATGCCCCTCTAGCAGTAAGTCCCGAAATGACATCCCCCAGGAGAATGGGTCAATTTCTCCTGAGGCAAAGCAGCGCCATGGGTCTTTTCCGGCTCCATGACGCCTCACCCCCGCTTCTCCGGACGTTGAGTACAGACAAGGGCAAAGATATCGCCACGGCCAAAGTTGCAAAAATATGTATACACGGCCTTAATGTTAAGTGCATTAAGTCGTGTATACATATTTTTATTGATATTGGGTTTTAGCGTAAGCTTGACGAGGGCGGACCCCTTCCCAACACCACGCAATGTCCTTCATCAAGATTATTTATTTTCATGTAAACTTTAAAGACTTATGACGCAACATTCTTTTGCTTAGTCATTCACTTCAACTCTCGTGGCACTAGGTACAGTCTAGAAAACTGAATCGCTTATCAGGGTGGGACCTTTTCATAATAAAATTTACTTTGATTTCTTTGGCAGATTTTCTTTTTATTATGAGAGGGAGGCAAACGAGCAAGCGGGAATATGACATCAGTAGCTCAAAGATTCCAACCTTATACTTGATTCAGTTTTTTTTACTGTACATACAAAACTTAATTATTACTTAAAAAAAATATCTTGAGTTCACACATTGTCGGCGGTACTGCAATACCGCGTAACTAGCATTTTCTATGTGGTATAATTTTTAACCCCCGACGCAAAAAGAGGGGTGTTATCACTGTCAGAACAGTACAATGTCAGTGTAAACTATACCTTATGGAAAAATGCTAGTTACGCAGTACTTGTATTGCAGTATCACCAACGACATAGCAACTAGAACAAAGAATATTGGTCTCAACACTATGGTGTGGCAAATATTACTAACGTCAAATAACTCAAGTCACTTCTACAATGGCGGAATGAAAAGGTTGACCAGTTTTCAAATAAATTCATTTACATGTTGCAAGCACATGTTACCTTTTTGAATGACATTATGACGGAACATGTCATATTCGGTTGATAGAACAGTTATACTGAGCAAGCAAAAACCGACCTTAAGGTGGTCAACCTTTTCATTCTGTGACTGTACCTACAAGTAAAGTACAATACCCAGCATTTACACTATAAACTGAATTATGCTTGCAACACCGGTCTCTCATTCTTCCCTTCTAAATTCTGATTGGTGAGAGCATAACCAGTGCCTCCTCTCTGCATCGGAATAATGTCTTTTTCTTTAAGCTTGTCACCAGTGAGAGGATGGAGCCAGTCTTTCTTTATTATTTTCTCTACACACTCCATTGTGACTACATCACCAGTTGTCCTATAAAATAAAAGGGTGGATATTAGCATCAATTTGATGAGCAGGCATGGCTGTAGAGTAAGGAACTTATAGTATTTTTTTAGGATCTTACGATGAATGTATAGGTCAAGGGTGGGAGTTTTAAAAAAAAAGCCTGTAGCCTTTCTTTTTTGTGAAATTTTGGACAAAAATATGGTTTTTCCTGCTCAGAGTGAAGAGCACAATCGATTCCGATCGTTTAAAAAAAATGTCCCCATTTTTTCATACAAGATTTTATGAGTCAGTTTTGTCACACCCATACTGAGTGTATGAAAAAAACGTCGCAAAACTGACTTTTCTTTTTGGGAATCGATTGTGCTCTAAGTAGTTATTCTAAGTAGGAAAAAACCATACTTTTCCAAAATTTCAAAATTTACAATTTTTTTGAAAACACCCATTTATGGCAATATGACATGCAGTGGTACAATTCCAGGGTAGGCAGCTGCTAGTTTGTGTCTGCAGTAGCACGCCACCCTCCTACAGCAGGGTAGACAGCACTGCTGGCCCAATTTTTAAATGAAATTAAATGTCCCGCTTTAACAACTTGCCCCGGGATAACTCGCTTGACCATGCATGCAGCGTGCTGAAGTGTGGCCGGGTGGCACTCACTCTTTTCTCATTCCCATTTGTTCATAAATTTATATTTCGCAAAATGCATGATTACGAATGTCCCGCTTTTTTCACTCAAAAAGTTTCGAAATCCCAACTTTCCAAAAAATAAATCTGACAACGCCAATACATAGGCACATGTTAAAAAAAATGTGCAGTGCCATCCCTAGCGTTTTCAATGATTCTGCAACACTGATAACGGTGTTTGGTCATTATACTACCAGGGGGAGTCACTGCACTCCATTCACCAATAAAATCAAGCTGTTTATAGTGATTTACCTGATCACAGCACAGGGGATGGCATTGCTCAGGATATCATGTGTCACTGGACACATGTACCTATTCTCTTTAGCAATGAGTGACTTTTTATCATCTGAGTCCTTAACCAGGGTCCACTTCACCTCAATAAGATCTTTCATCTTCAATGGGCGCCCACTGATGGGGCAGTACACTGTAGGATCTGGCTTCTCAACCCTCGATATTTTAGCATCTGGCAACATCGCTGGGACCCAAAAACTAGGAAGCTGTTTGTTTGTTCCATTAGCTACATTTGAAACTGATGTTGAAGTACTAGGTTCATTTCCAGACTGTTTGCCAGCACTGGTTATATTCTTCTCTCTGTTCATGAATTTAATCAGGTTTGCTTCTTTCTCTGCCGCTGCGAGCTCGTTTTTTTCGTTTGCGTCCTTCTTCAACTGTTTCTCGTAGAGTTTCAATTTTCGCGCGTATTCGGTCTTTTTTGATATCACATACTCTAAGATTGCTTCTTTGTCGAATAAATAACCCTCTTTGGTGACGACTGGGTTTCTGCACGGCTGCAATGTGAGACTGCAATCGTCGTAATTCTTGACAGAATCCTTGCCCACTCTCTCACTTTGGGTGCCATATCCAGATGCGGCTGCGTCTTTCTTTTTTTCGTGGTATGTATATACTGCTCCTGCGGTACAATTTCGAGCGTGTCGAGTCATTATGTATTTAAATAATAATATACGCTTAAGTTATCTGAAATACCGCGTTTTCTGAAAGATTTATCGAATACAATTCAAACCAATTATTATTAAATCAACACAACAATGACAGGTAAGTAATGAAATGATGGAAAAAATGACAGCTATTACTTTTTTTAAATTATTTTCACTTAGATAAAGGAAATGATATCAATAACATACAACTGTTGTATATTGACGAGATAAAATGGAGTCACTATACATACTAAGATACGCACTTCCTCTTTTTTATTATTTTATTACAGCTAAGAATAGTCAATACATTCGATCGAAATCGAATATTTCAGATAAAGAAACATGTGTCGTTGGCGTTTATAGCACTGACTCAGGTAGCTTCACACCGGAAATGGAAGCACAGAATGAAAGTAATTTGCAAACTGCAAATTTAAAAATAAAGTAGTTATTGCTTTGCTGATAAAATGTTCCTTAAAACGTTAATTTATTTTTAATAATTTATCAATTACAACGCAACTATTTATATCAAAATAATAATTTTCTCAAACATGACATGAAATATTGACGTTGTATCGCGCTGCGGCTCGTCTACCTGCGCGCGGTCACTCTAGCGGCCTGCAAAGAGATTTCATACAACCTTGCAGGCCGCTGGCCGGCAATGCGACCGTCTTTTGTTTCAACGTGCGCTCTAGTGCGTCCCGCCAGCTTGATTTCTTGTTTTTTTTTTTATTTTATTTCATGTCATGTTTGAGAAACAAGCCTCGGCCGAGTCGGCCGGAACGTGGGGTTGCCGGCCTCGCATCCCTATCCCGTCTATATCTGCTTGGCCGGCAACTCCCTACTTCCCGGCCTCTACAGTACTGTACTATTTCTACTTATATATAAACCATTATGTATTATGTATATTGTACTTAAAGACGGACGTTATTACGTTACTGCAGGGCTACTACGAAACTCGAAGTTCGTATTGTACCGTCCCTCTCACTCTCGTATTAAATAATATAAGCGTCAGCGGGACGGTACGATACGAACTTCGATTTTCTAATTACGCAGAAGCCCGTCAACTGCAGCAGTAGCAGTAGCTGTCAGTGTCACTGTCATTTGTGGTCTGGTAACTTGTTGTGAGTTGTGGTAATTATTTATTGTGGTCCGATCCCGCCCGAGCTGATTTCTCTTTTATTTAGTTACTAGTTAGTTATTTACTTGAGTCGTTATCATGCGGACGCGCGTCTAGCTGAAGCGGAATTTGTTGAATTTCTCTACAACGTATTTAAGCGTATTAACGATATCTAATCTTGGTGATAAGCATTAGTGTTTTTAATTTGTTTCTATTAACTCAAGTGTGTTTTGTGCATAGCTGTGCAGTGTACGTGGGTGCTGTTGTGATCTTGCTTTTATTTTGTTACGTTTGTTCTTCAGTGAACGATGAATTTATCGTTCGCTGGGTGCGGTTTCCTTGGCATATATCATGTCGGAGTAGCTGTGTGTTTTAAGAAATATGCTCCACAATTACTTTTAGGGAAAATATCTGGGGCTTCCTTTGGTGCCCTGTCAGCTTGTTGTTTACTGTGCGATGTACCCATAGGTAAGACTTACTTTTACTCTTATGTTGTTGTCCTATGGAATAATCCTAAACTTTTAAAAGCAGTCCAGCATAATAACAAAATCAACAAACAAACTTTTGACTTAACTGCCTATCTGTGTAGTAAAACATATTTAGCTACATATAATTCTTGATAGTAATAATTCAAATAATACTAGTTTTAGAAATAAAAACTGAGAGCCTTTTTATGTAGACATGTGCCTAAATACATATTTTAAAGATTGCAATTAGGACCTAGATGCTTGGCCTCTGACTGAATAAAGATTGTTGGCTTAATATGTTTATATTTATATTTATGTTATACTTCCCACATTATATAACTAACCAATATGATATTGCGGTAACAAAACACTTTCCCCTATGTGAAAATAATAGTTTAGCCTCATAGCTCCATAGCATAGTATGTATGTTATAATTACTACATAATGTTCATCATACATATTTACATATGCATAGTGTTGTGGGCAGTTGGGTAAAAACTGTTCATCAGTGGGGAAGTTTATAATTTTTACTGTTTAAGATAAAGAAATGAATAAAATAAAAATAAAAAATAGGCTGAAATAATTAAAAACAAATCATGAATCTAAAAACTCTAAACTTAATACATTGTTATTGTACCTTTAAAATTTATTTAAAAATCCAAGCTTTGTTAAAAATGTGGTTTATATCATACCATCAATTGTGTTTGTAATATTAAATTATCTTTCAATTAAATAGAAGTGGAAATTTCATAACCAAGCATTTTCCAAAACTTGTTATTTACATATAAAAAGTTTATCCTTGGAATAAACTAAATTTTTAATTTCCACATCATTACAAAAAGCCATTAAATATGTTTATAAAATGTTTACTGTAGAACCCCTTCAATACCTTTTTATCATTAATTACTTTGTAATTAGCATCATAAATAAACAACTACTAATTACAGGAAGTTTACTTTAAGTAGCCGGTACCGATATTACTAATTATTTTTGAATTATCTCACCAATTGCATTGTTTTGATGGTTAATACTTGTTATTAACAAATTAGTGAACCCTCTAGGGTTCAAGGCATAATTTGCTTATCTAGATGATTTTGTCATTTAACACCAGTGACCCATTTCTACTGATAATTAACATGCCCGGAATATAATAACACCTCTTACATTGTTAAAATTTGTTGGTCTAAAGCAGTGTGCTACATCTTTAGCCTCATCTGCACTTACCATCGAGTGAGATAAAAGTCAGAACATTGGTCAGATATTAATTTTGAAAATATCTAGTGTTTGTCCTTTTTATAGGACAATTTCAATTTGTTACTAATTTTTTTTACAGTTTTTATTTAAAGTTAATTTTGCTCTTTTTGCACTAATTGTACATGCATTAGCTTAGTCAGAATAATCAATGTTAAACCGTGATCCAATAATGTGGCTAAAAAATATTACAGAAGTGTGTACATAATTTATATTATTATGTTTACAAAGGTACTGAACAAATATTTCAAACAAAACAATTTATTGTTCATTAGGCTACACAGATTTAAATCCCACACAAAGTTTCACTTTAAGTAGGATCCATAAAAAAATGAAACACTTTTATTTTACTTTGTTGTTGTGCAAAATAAAGATCTTATCTTACTATGCTTTTGCATATACCTTCTGCTGCCTAACTTTGCCTAAAAGTTCATTGCCACAACTATTACCACAAAAACTATAAAGGTTTAACCTCATAAGTCCTTGTATACTTTATAAAGGACTAATTAACACTAAGAATAATGGCTGAATGTACTTTATAAAGTACAAATTGTTCATTAAATAAAGAATTCTAAGAATTTTGAAATAAAATCCAAAATAACAAAGCAGGTCATGTCTAGGTCTTAAACACTAAGTTTGTTAAAAAACGTCAGGACTCAGGAAGTTAATTCCAATAATTGAATAGGCACTATACCGTTAAGCGATTCGAACACAATCCGGGAGTAACGTAAAGACGTCGCATAAAAAATGTATCTCAAAAATGCGTCAAAACTGAGTATTAAGTAATGAACTTTTAGGCAGATTTATATGGCGCATGGTATAACACAATTCAACATTGAAAAACTTCTTAATTTTGTTAAAATTAGCTACCATTAACTCATTGAGTAATTGTTTGTTTTATTAGTCAATTACGAAATTTACCAATGGTACAGTCAAGGAGTTTAATTCATTGGCCATCATGGAACCATTTCACAGTAAATGTCATAGTGACATCACATTAATTAACAAGGAAAGTCGTAATGACTATTATTGCACTGATGAAGTAGATAGAAATGGAACTCATATTGTTAGTCAGCAAAACTACCATCTTAATATGATACAGAAAGATTTATTCTGGTTTTACACAATACACATAAAAAACACACACACAGAAAATATTGGACATTATATATATATGTTTTGTCAATCAAGCAAAAAATTACAAAGATGAAGCGCGTCAAAGCTCGTGCCGGCGGAGTGACGTCACACCGTGCTAAAAAGTGACGCAGGGCGTGACGGCACTTCATATGGAACTTTAATGGGCTTTGTCTTTATATTTTTTTGTTATTTGTCAAAAGAAAAAGTATGTGGGCAATATATTCTAGTTATCTAATTGACGGACTATCTAATTAATTTTTTTTAGGACAATAATTATATTGTGCCCTAATTATAGCCTATTGTGTCCTGCAATTTGGCCGACATCTTTCTAAGTCGCTTCTTATATGCTAATTACTGATGTGTCGAAATCTTTTTATTGAACTAAAACAATTACTCTGGTCAGCCGCGACCTTAAGATAGCCTCGTTTATGCAAGATATGTGTGTTCATACAGTACCTCCACCTTCATACTGTATGAACCCACACAAATCACTCAAACCCCTCTATCATCACCAACCACATTATACTGACGCGTTTCGAACTCAACCAGAAAATCTTTCTCACTTACACAATGTCTTCTTTCAATTACCTGACATTTATATACGGTCCACAGGTACAAGTAGGGTACAAGACTTCTTTTACTATCATAAAAGTTAAAACTCGCAATTCTCTCTTGATCCTCTAGCGCGAAAGCTACACAATTTTCAATTTTTTTTCTAATAAGCTCCCTCTTTTCCAGGAGAAATAACCAGCGATGTCCTTCGAGTGGTCGGTGAAGCCAGGGCGGGGTCCCTTGGACCTTTTAGCCCCTCATTCAACATCCAAAATGTACTTCTGGAAGGCATGGACAAATACCTGCCCCACGATGTCCACAAAATAGTCAGCGGCAAACTCCACATTTCCCTCACAAGGGTATACGACGGGAAGAATGTTATAGTATCAGAGTTCCCGACTAGACAGGATTTAATGCAGGTAAGACAAATATTTTTAGTTAAAGAAAGGCATTTAGGGTCGAAAAGTTCTGAACGGTGACCACAAATCGGCAAGCGCAGCGTAGAACGTCTATCAACGAGGTGGACGGTTAAAGCCGCGGGCTCAGGGTGGATGCAGGTTGCTTCCAACCGGAGCGACTGAAGGTCTATGGGGGAGGCCTATGTCCAACTATGGCTGATAAGGTGATGATAATGATTTGGCTTTTTTGCACGATCTTTTAGTATCTACTTCTCCCTTTACTGAAATATTCAATAAACTTTATACTCCTTCTTGGCAATTTAACACTAAAGTGGTAAAGTTAATTCGTCGCCAAAATTGGCAACCGCAGCTCAAAGGAGATAGATAAGGTACTCGTTATTATGTGACGTTAACTCTTAACTCTCACAGTGAGCGAGTCTTGCATTGAACAGCTCACTTTCTCCCAAAAACCTGCGCCTCCACTATCATTATGCACATGCGCAATCAAGCTTTCTGATAAGTCTGCCGTATTATGTATTGTACTCGTAAGTATGGGTAAAGTACGTATTTTTTTAATTAAAAATAGGAACACAATTAGTGAAGTAAGGATAACACAGATAAAGGTAATAAGCACGTTCAGCGTTTTTGCGGGTTTTTTTGTCATTACCATTTCGGCAAGTATCATTAAATTTAAAAGATATAATGCTCATGGTTAAATTTTTATGAAAACTAAAGACAACACCTATTCTAAATCTTCCTTCCGTGGTGCTAATAAACGTGGTATGGTAATGACCAGGGGTCGGACAAAAAGTGCCGATGACGTCAAACCACTTATAGGTGATTTCAAATAGTATTTTTGATTTTCATAAACAATTGTCACTTATCATTTATCAACCTCTTTATTAAACGATATGAAATTTATTTTATTCACTGAATTCCATTGATTTATTTACGATTATTTTGTTACTTTGTTACTACATGTCACACGGAAGTTTAAATAAAAACATCATCTTGTGTGCACGATTACGTCATTTTTACGTCATCCGCACTTTTTGTCCGACACCTGGTAATGACATTTAACCGACCGGCCAAAGCGCTCGAATATTCACCCAAAACGGCCGTCCTGACGTTATGAATTTGTTTCAGGCATTGTTGGCGTCATGTTTCGTGCCAGTATTCTCAGGGATGCTGCCGCCCAGGTTCCATGGCATCCGCTACATGGACGGGGGCTTCAGCGACAATTTGCCGATCCTGAATGAGAACACGGTAACCGTCAGCCCGTTTTGCGGCGAGAGCGACATCTGCCCGAGGGATCTGAGCTCACAGCTGTTTCACGTAAGTCCCACGAATTCAATTCAATTATTGAAAGTATAGCTCCAGCGATACTATCGATGATTCCGACAATGTGGACGTTTGAAAAGACTATCGATTTGAAAATACAAACTGAAATATAGATGCACAGAAAAACCAGAAAAATAAGGCCATCACTGGGAATCGAACCCAGGTCCTCGGTATTCCGTACCGCGTGCTATACCGCTACACCACTGATGGTCATCCTCATCAGTGGACCATCAGTGGTGGTCTTATTTTTCTGGTTTTTCTGTGCATCTATATTTCAGTTTGTATTTTCAATTTAGGTTTTACGGGATGACCGTAAAAGTAAAAATTTTTGGAATTGAAATAAAAAATAGAAAAAGATTCCAAAAAACCAATCTTGACTATCGATTTGCCGCTGTTCGACAGGTCCCCACGAAAGAAGTCAGTCAAGATATTTTTATTCAGTTTAGGGTATCCTCTTACGGCCCAGTGTCATATAAACAGGACTTATTGTAATGTAACATTGAAGTCTCTCATAAGTGATATAAAGTTTCATGTTCATAAAACAAAAAAAATGATTTGGGCTGTAGGGGGTAGACAAACACTTATGAATGTCTAGAAAAAGTAGTGTGTCCTTTGTAAAGGACAAAATGAAAAAAAAATAGTTTGATTCGTGTATTTATTATATTATTATTATATACAATTCTTCTGTACGTGTGTTTATCACCTAACTCCTCCTAAACAGCTGGACCGATTCAGATGAAATTTTGTGTGTATATTTTAATAGCTTCCTGGATAGTTTGAAAACACAATTGGACCCGTTAGATGGCGCTGCTGTCGGTGTGTTATCGTATGTAATGTAGTGCTGCTTTTCCCTGCAGGACAACGTCTGCCGGGTCCGCTAGTTTTCTTATAAAATAACTCTGTTTTTTAATAGTCAATATGTGAACGTTTTTTTAAAAGCCAGTGGCCTAATGGTTTTACATATGGCCTCTCAAGCCGAGGATCGTGGGCTCAAATCTGGACTCGCACCTCTGAGTTTTTCTAAATTCATGTTCAAAATTACATATGAAATTTACCATGAGCTTTACGGTGAAGGAAAACTTGGAATCTAGCACATACTTACGAAGGAATTCAATGGTGTGTGTGAAGTTCCCAGTTCCCAGTGCCCAGCGTTGAGACGGTAATAGTTCTTAACATGACTATACTGACGAAGCATTTACTTAACTATAGGTATTGTAATAAAAAAGAATATGTAGGTATGTTATATTTTTCTTAGGCAACTTCAAACTAAGGCTCACATGCTGTTGATTAGTACGTGGTTTCAACAACACTATTAATGAATCAAGGACGTTATTTGTTTACTACTGCACCGTTCTTGTGTAACCTTATCACGCAACATTGTAGCAATAATAAAAAAGTTTACGCGTGCCGTTCTACATATAATTATGAGTTGACGCGTTTCCCTGACGCAGTTTATGGAACAAAAAAAAACTCAATATGTGTCAAAAGATTTTTAATTCAATATTTGTTTCGAATTTAAAACAAAAATTAGATAATTTTGAATCTGCATATAATAAAAATAACGTTTTATGTAAAGCAACGAAATTCAACAAGTTTTGATACCTCCAAATAGAAATATATTAGATATATATCTTTTATCATGTTAGATTTAACTGAAACTCTTATGCGCTTTTTCCTACAGGTAAACGTTGCCAACACAAGTATAGAGCTATCGAAACAGAACATCACCCGTTTAGGCAGAATTCTCTTCCCTCCGAAGCCGGAGGTTCTCAGCAACATGTGCAAGCAGGGCTTCGACGATGCCCTCAGATTTTTGCACAGAAACAACATGATCTCCTGCACTCGATGCCTCGCGGTGCAGTCCACGTTCCAACTGCAAGAGGTGTTGAGCGACACAGTGTACGACTATGACCTGGATTGTGAAGAATGCAAGACACACAGACAGGTATGACTTGACTTGATACGATTTTGGCGGTTCTAAAAGTGTGGCCTAAATTTAGCACGTTCAGTTTGAATAAAAGGATACCTTTGTGCTAGCGCAAGAGTTTCTAGGTTGCCAGCAAATTATTACTAAAGCTGAAGTGAGCTTCAAGTGTTTTTAATTTTACACTATTTTAACATTCAAAATTTGATTTCAGCACGCTTTGGTAGACGATTTGCCCGACACCGTCATGACTATATTCCAAAACGCGATAGATTCAGCGAACCACGGCATCGTCAACTGGGTGATGAGACAGCGTGCGGTCCGGTATCTCACCATACTGGCATTGCCATACAGAGTGCCCATCGACATAATGTATGCCACACTCACCAAGTAAGTTTATTACTTTTTTAATTTTTGTATTGTAGTGTAAACTCTTTATTGTACATAAAAACACATGAAATTAATAAATAACAAGATGATAATATGTACAAAGGCGTACTTATCCCAGGAATCGAATTTTGTTCTTTATAAAGGACATTGTTTTTTAATTGGGGCTACTAAGAACATAAGTCCTTTATACCCTCATTTTATTGATCAGTCTTTCTAAAGTGGTGGTCAGAGGTTCGTAGTCAATAGTAATTTCGTAAATTATGTACGCAGCGCAAGAATACAGAGGCGCCATTCATTTATTATGTACAGAGGCCGGAATTCTCGTGGCACTTTTGAGCTGTCCTAGGGACTTCTCATTTGTCGACTTCCAATATTCATATTATATCAATACATTATAGAACACAACATATTAAAAGACTAAAGTAGAGGTAAACAACAACAGGCGGTCATATCGCTAAATAATATCAAGAGCAGTTCTTGCAATCTCTTATATTTCGCGTATATTTGAGTCTTTTATCCCGATGTTTCGAAATATCCACGCGATATAATTGTTTTAAAAAATTCGAAAAGTTGGTAAATGCTTATCTTAATGCTAAAAATGCCAAAATCGCCATAGGTGTGCCTATAAAATTTGAGGTTTTCCCTCGATTTCCCTAGGATCCCATCATCAGATCATGACTTGGTGAGAATGGGACCACCTCAGAAGAGTACCTACTCTTTCGAATAAATGATGAACAAACATGAAAAGAAATACAAACTGGAACGTAGAACGTTTTTTAAGTCGGTTAATAATCAACTATTACTGCATACATTTGAGGGCCAGGTCACTATCATAATAAAATTGTTTTCATTGATGGCTCAAATGAAATACAGAATTGTCATTTAAAAAAATCGGTATTCTAGTAAAAGTTAACTGTCCAAAAGGTTATTTAAAAGTATTTGTAAAACATCGATTGCGGCGTAGAAGTGGCCCAAATAATGTACAATACAACTAGGTATGAGTCAAAATAATCATCTCCGCGGGCTGTTCAACTTCTCGATTAAGAATTAAAAAATAGTAATACAGTATGCGCTAGCTTGATAACCTTTATCTTTTGCTGGCATCTGACCACTAGATTATTATTACTTTTGCCTGTTAAGTTCAGAGTTAAATTCAATTGCTATTCCGTTACACTGTTACACTTATCTTGTTATAAGTGCATACAAATTGTCAGCATTTAAATTAGTACGAGTACAAATATTGTGTTCCGATAAATATTGCTTAGTTGACAACAAAGTGGTCTTAATGATCCACTTATTTGCGTTATAACGATCGGATGTTAAATCGTCAATCGCTTCTTGAATAATATTATTCAACAGAACAGAGGCAACAATATCTTTAATACGGTAACTGCGTTTAATTATTAATACGCATTTAGATAAATACATGATCTAAGTCTGGTTAGGCAGGTCGATCAGATGAATTCATATTTAGGGCTTTTTAGTTAATTGCCATTTCTGAGTACAACATTTAATTGCATGACAGCTTTCTTAGTATAGTGCACCTACTATAAATAAATGTTGTATAGGTATTTGAAAGTAGTGAAAGTGTCGATTGATTAGGTTATTAAATTTTGACGTTTCTGTTGGACGTTCGCTGACTACTCGAATTATAAATGCTGAATGATATAAAAAACAATGAATCCCTATTTCTCTTGATTACCCACGCCAAAACAACGACTTTACTGAATTAATCTATCTTCTTTAAGTTTTATATTGTTTCGTAGGTTCTTTTAAAAAAAAAATAAGAAAATTACGCAGGAAATTAAGAAAAATAACAAACTTAACGACTAAACTTTCTTAACCTTAGCGCCTCTAATAACAACCGCAAGGATTACAGACATGAAATTCGACACGGGTTTTTTTCATTATGTATGCCTTTTAAACAGATTTTTGGCTGTTAACGATTTCACTAAACTAATTGCAATACATTAATATGAAGAAGATGCAATCTAAGTCTAGATCTGTTACAATCTGCCCTGGAATAAATGCGCTTCCCGGTGTCGAGCCAGTGACAAACGCTAGATTCTCTAAAATATTATCTTTAAAGTCATAGGGAGACCTTTTACTTTTAATTGTGCATTCGATTTAGCTCTCACTTCACGTGTTAATACATCAAGCATACTTACCAGTACTTACCAATCGGTTTCTGCCCTAATAGCTACTTACTAATACTTGCACTAACATATTTCGTAATGCTAACAAATTATTTATCACCAATAAAATCCTTAATAATATAAATGCGATAACAACTCTGTCCATCTGTTAACTCTTGACGCTTGTTTTATGCGATAAACGCTGTGTTAAACGAGCTTTGAACCGCAGGACGGATTTACATAGAATTTGGTATGGAGATAATTTCAGTGAGACCCTGGGACATAGGATAGTTTTTTATCCCGGAACACTGCGTAGTTCCCGCGGGATAGCTTATCCTCCTAACGCCAAAGTCAAATTTTGGATTTATGAACATCAAACTTTATGTTATTTATGATAGAATTTGATGTTCAAATTACAATAAGTCCTTTATAAAAGACTGGGTGTTAGGAGGATAAACGAATTCTTTGTAGACGGAGTCGCAGAAAAAGCTAATTACCCGTAATTTTTTTATCGATAAGTGCAATCAATGAGGAATCTATGCTAGTTTCGACAGTGAAAAAGTTATATCGATAGTATATAAAGTTATATCGATATGGGTTTTACGGTATGACCGTAAAACTAACAAGAAATTTGGAATTGAAATAAAATAAATACAAAAAGATTCCAAAAAACCAATCTTAAGTTAAAAAGTTATTTTTGCTGAAACTCAATGTTGTTTAGAATCGGGTCACGGTTTTGTTATTAAGAAAGATGTTATCAACTGTGCAATAATTCAATTTCATATTCATATTTATGACGTTTAATTGTTATTTTGTTCTCTCTTATTTCTCAAACGAGGTATATAAATGTTATTTTAATTAATTAAAGACAGAACATTTTATTTTTGGCAACGTAGACAGAAACACAAGTAAATTAAAATTAACATATCGCGAAATGGCCCCAAATCAGTAAACTGCTTAGTCCTGCAACTTTAAATTACGTTTTCAATATAGGTACATATATAACTTGTAGAAATATTCGTAAAGTTGAAACATTTTAGAAATGCTTGTCTTGTACCTGCCCAGTACTAAGTTTAGTCTGTTCTAGTCTTCTGTCTAACATTCCACATTCACGCTTTTTAGCTATGTCGGTGATACAGTAGAGAAGCACTCCGTGCAATACAATGTTGCCGGTAATATGTTCGTGCTTAGGAAGAAGTGTATCCGGCACAACAACACTATGACTAGGTTAGTGATGGGCTCCATGGCCTGTGCCGCAATGTACCGATCAGTCTTCGTCAAAGGTGGTATTTTAAGTAGCTTGGTCGGCTTATTCCATTTTGTTTCCATTTTGCAGGTCCTTATTTTAGACCACTGTCTAAAAATAAGGACACGTAAAATGGAGCAAAATTTAATATGCCGCTTGGTTTATGTGCATTGTGCAAAGCGTAGATGTGACTGTACTGGAGTAGTAGTTGGTGGAGTAGTTGTAGATATTCGTGGGGTTTAAGGCATTTTAATTGAGCTATGCAGTGTTCATTCGTAATAGTGGAATCTAAATCGCATTATCCATTAATGTAGATAAAATTTGTTTCATTTTGGAGGTACACTGGCGTTTAACAAAAGGTGATATATAATTTAATAGGTAGAGTCATTCACGATGACGCGTGCCGTGGTTCTTATTACAATTACAATGTCATTAAAAAGGTTGCCTGGAAGAGATCGCTCTTAAGCGATAAGGCCGCCTATTGCTCACCTTGTAATTTTTTCTCTGTGTATCTGTTTTCTGTATCGCTTACTATGTTTGGTGTACAATAAAGAGTCTTTGTATTGTATTGTCATTAATGGCTAATTTTGACAAAATCACGCGTCTTCGTGGATGGCACTAGGTATACCTATTAAATTTATCAGAATGTTTCTTTAATCGCAACGACCCAGTTTTTCTCCAAATATATAATTAGTATATCAACTGGTGGAGGTATCGATGTAGACTCAGAAAAATATTGACTCGTGGCGCCGGAACGTTTTGATACGATAATTGGATTTGCATAAGCTCTATATGAAACATTATAATAATATTTATTGTTTATTCGATCAAAAGGGACACTGTGAGTGGCCTAAGCACTGATATATTTTTTGCGTCGTAGCATGGTACAGCTATAAAACTTTGTCTTACTTAAGTGGTTACTTTTCTTATCTACTTTGGTCTATAATATAAAACCGGCCAAGAGCTTGTCGGACACGCCCAAAATAGGGTTCCGTAGCCATAAAATAAGTAATATTTTTCTAAGAATTTCGTATTTTATACGGAATCTTCCATAGTTTAGGTATATTTTATACCTTAGGCTGCTATTTACCCTTAAACTACTAATAATTCTCAAGCAAACTTAGCCGTTATAGTTTTCCTTGAAAGTTTGATATACTTACTACCATCCTGAATTTTTTCATATTTTTCCACCCCGTGGTTTAGATTTTAGAGGGGGAGGAGAGGCTCGATTTTAATGAAAATTTGCACTTTAAAGTTGAGTATTTCGCAAACAAATCGCTGAATCGAAAATCGTCTTAGCAAACCCCTAATGGTTTTAAAATACCTATTCAACGATACCCCACACTATAAGGGTTGGATGAGAAAAAAAATCACCCCCACTTTACGTCTATGGGAGGTACACTAAAGAAAATTTATTTATATATTTTTTTATTGTACCATTTTGTCGGCATAGTTCACATATATATCCGTGCAAAATTACAGCTTTCTAGCATTGATAATCCCTGAGCAAAGCCGCGGACGGACGGACAGACAGACAGACAGACAGGCAGGCATGACGAAACTATAAGGGTTACGTTTTTGCTATTTTGGCTCCGGAACCCTAACAAGAATTGCTCGTTTAAAGGTTATTTATGATCAATTTATCTCATTGCAACGTTCCTCTGACGACTTACTGATTAGGAATTGAGTTAAATATTTCCTATTTAATCATTTCCCAGCTTAAAACAATGTCTTCCCTATCTAAGTTGAAATATCACACGACAAATGGGTCAAGGATTTGACGCATGCGCACGTCCGATATTTATATTACTTATTATTTAACAAAATGTTATATGTTAATGTTTAATGTTAGTAAACTTAATTTTTTTATGACGTCGCGTCCTTGTTATTGGTAGATATCGTTGTTTGATTTTTAGAAATCAAAATATACTTTTTTTATTTGACCCGATGGCCGTTTAACGTCAAACGTAAAAAATATTTTCATAGATGCTTGTAAATTGAAATTGTTATCTACTGTTACAAACATAAAAGGTTGTGTTATGAAGTTTTAAGTGTCGTACCCACCCACGGTCGTACCTATAAATTCAACAATGGTAATAATTGTTCAATTTTCTTTAAATTTCCTCCGATACTCAAAAACATGTTTAAATAGTTTTTTATCCTTATAAATCTATCTCTGTCTATATACGTACACCAGCCTATATCAAACAAATTTATTATTTTATTAAACAAATCTGTTAGCGTCCTAACACCATTGGTTAAATTATTTTCAGCGGCATAATAACGTGCATGAATGGTCGCAAGCTCGTTCACGAAAACTTAGATCTCGTGAATGCGTCCCAGCGTGCTTTGCTCAACGTCACCAAGGCACTTATGAACCAAACGTATATACTTATCTATTACTATGTTTTCCGTGTCCGTGCCAAGCTGAGCTTTTTGATGCTGCTCCACCAGAGATGTGCGTGGATGCGTTTGAAATTTCAATATTTCAAATCATTTATTCAGTAAACAGGCCGCAATGGGCACTTTTACACGCCATTTTTTAAACTACCAGCGCTTTCGGAAAGACCATCATTGCCAAGAAGAATGCGCCGCAAGAAACGTTGAGAGTGTTTTTCATGAAACAATAGAAATGCTTCATTAACCTATTCTCGCTCCGCTCAGCTGTTTCCACTAGAGCTGTGCTGTGTGAGGATAGTAGGTGTGGGTCGTTACGTGATTTGAGCGAAACGAAACTAAACTGGTGACAAGAATCATGTCACTGGTTACTAAAACCAGTGATTTTTGGTAACCCGTTTGTTTCACTGCCTGCAGTGACGCTTTCTGTGACAGTCACTGTAACTGAATTAGAAATGAAACTAGTATTTAACGTAATTTGTTACAAGCTATTGAGCTATGACGTTATTTATCACAAGCATCGTTTTTCGGTGTAATATCAATAATTTCATACATAATCTAAGAATCGTTTTTTGACGTTGTATAAAGTTAAAGTTATAATTTTTACTCTGTGGTACTCGTGACGTCTGTAACGTTGAGTTGAAAATCGCATTACCACAAAAATAGCTCGTTACAAAAATCACCACTTGTCGCCTGACGTGAAACCAGTGATTTGGTTATTCATCACGTAACCAGTTACTGTATGTATACGATGACGTGCAATACCGCCCAGGAAAACGTCAGGGAAACGTAACGTCTAGGATAGGTTAATGAAGCGTTGCTATTGGTTGATAAAAAACTCATTCCTCAAATTCAAGTTCAAATTAAAATAATTTATTCAGTAAATAGGCCGCAATGGGCACTTTTACACGTCATTTTTTAACTACCAGTGCTTTCGGAAAGACCATCATTGCCAAGAAGAATGCGCCGCAAGAAACTTGGCAGAAAGTCATTTTTTCATAATAATATAATTACAAATAAAATATTTAAAAACTATATTATACAATTAAAGAAAAAAAATACAAAAAATAATAATAATAAAAATATAGGGATGTATGGGGTCCCTTAGTTACAATACTAAACACTAACTATATTTACGTTCAGTGGAAGTGTAGAATGCTTCCACCGTCATAAATTTTAAAATAATAATAACAATAATTTAGTTCTGAAATATACATTTCAGGTCAAGTAACCATTAAGCTTTTTGATTTCGAAGGCAAGTTCACGTCTGCCGCCCCCAAAGTTACCTCGCAACACAACCTCGCACATCTCTGGTGGAAATGCGGCCCAAGACGTTTTTTTTATGTTGGTGGATAGGATGTCGTGTTGTTTTGTCCGTTTTTTGTGTTTTTTGCAGGCGCCAATTGTCTGCTTTCTTTTTAATGAAAATATGCATAGTCCGTGTTTTGATATCTTACTGTACCTAAATTAAAATCTGGAGCCTTGTTGTGGTAACTCGAAACATTGTACACTCAACTCATTTTACAATTTCGACAATTGTTTTTATAGAACGTTTATATTGTCAAAGATATTATTTACTTTGAAAATATCATGAAAACTTAGTTTCTTGACTGTAATTTAAACAAGGAAACTATACAACTGATACTGTTAGCCGTATCGTCCGATTATCTTTTTGTTTATTGCTCTGACTCTGACGTCCTTCAGAGGTCGTTGTTTTTTCATTACTACTGATAATATATTTGATACCTACCTACTTAAAATATAAATCATAGGTTCAATTCTTGTTTTGCTTTTGTGTATGACATAGAAGAAAACAATTATATCAACACGTACAATATTTTACCTCATTCACTATTTGAAACTGTCTTAACGTACTATACTTACGCCACCTCAACGAAAATTAAGATACCTACTACAGTTCTTTATGATGATGTACGGTTATACGGTTAATTGCATCGCATCAAATTGTCGGAAGCTCATTAATGATAATTTAATCGTGATCTACGCCCCCTAGAAAATATAACTGACAGCTAGTATTTCACAGAATCGTGCCTTTACCCGTCCGCCTTAAGGGCCTCCGCTAACTCGCACGGGTGCACGCACGTGTACGGCTTGGCGCGGCGTGCTGTTTCAATAGGTTTCTGACACATCATGCCAAAGCCAACCGCATGTAAAGCTAGCTCCACACATCGGTAAGGCACAGCATCGCTTATGATGTGTGTCGCACCTCTGTGCTTCACCAACCTTACATTCATAAAATTGGCAGCAGAGACCCGCCTTACGCAGCGCTGTTCTATTAGCGACTCATGTGCTCTTGGCAACTACGGTTACCTACTTAAGTAAAATAATATATAACATAAAAAACATGGTTCTCTATCGTTTGGCCGAATTTCATATGCCCGAATGTATCGTTTTCTTGAATTTTCATTTGCCGTAAAGTAATTTATTTATGAAATAGTAATTTCTTCAGAGTTGATATTAAACAAACCTAAACTAACCTACTGCATTCTATATGATGACATGTAAAAAAAATCCTGAAAACAGCACGGTTCTATATATTTTATGGCAAACGTTGGTATGGCAAGTGAAATTCGGGCAAATGAAATTCGGGCAAGTAAAGGTAAACGAAAAATACATAGAGTTTGAAATCACATCAATAAATGTCAATAATTTAAAATGAGCGCAGCTGAGTAGCTAAATGACATGAATCAGGCCGCGCCCACCCAAGCTGTGCACCCGCGCGAGTTAGCGGCTCACTCCGTTTCCATTAAGGAAAATTCCAGAGCGTTCTAGAACCTTCTGTCCCTTCCAGATTCGTGGCATGCACGCCCAAGATGAGCCGCTCCTTGTGGAAGATCAGTCTAAATATGCTGCAGCAGCTGCACGGCTTCGTGTATTCCGCCCACGACCGGTCGAAGGCCGTCGCGCAGATTTATTACAAGCTCACCATGGACGCCAAAAAGGAGATCGCGGAGGAATACCAGAAGGATAGAAGGTTAGTTACAATAGAGTAACTCTTAATTGTACGGCACATAAACAGTTCAGTACCCTTAGTGTAAGTTTTCGGTAACAAAATACGTCTCGATCGCGTTCGCGTTACAATATCAATTTGTATGGAAACACGAACAGCGCCTCTAGCGGAACGTTTGCGATGTTCGTGTTTCTATACAAATTGAGATTTTAACGCGAACGCGATCGAGACGTATTTTGTAACTGAAAACTTACACTAAGGGTACAGAGTAGTGATTGCCAAAGGATTTTTTTCAAAATTGCGGATTTTTTCATATAGGAAACTTTCGGAAACTTCTCACAATTTTGTATGGGGATTAAAATTTTTCGTTTCTTAAATTTAACTTCCTATATTTCTTGTGAAAATTTCTTCTGTAGTTCAGAGTAATATAGTCCATTAACAAAATGCAGACGGCAAGCAATGGGTGGCTTTAAGCATAAAAAGAGTTCCAGGCAAGAATTCTCTCTTTAGTAAGTCAGTGCTTCAGCACGAGCCAGCAGGAGTGATTGAAGCCCAATATAAAGTGCGTAGGTGAGGTAGATGACTATAGGTTCACTCCTGCTGGCTCGTGCTGAGGCACCGACCGACTTCAGACTGGTAGAATATTATTTTCATGGTTTTTTGTACTCGGGTCAATTTTTTGTTACAATTTTTTTTTTGCATAAACGTAAAGTTACTGCGAAAATAGAGTTTGAAAACATGGTAAAGCGCGAATTTCGCACTTCTGTGGAATAAACCCTCCTTGTTTAAGTAACTAAAGCGTATGATTCACAATAACGTTGTGTTTGTAAACAAATATTATTTGTTTTGCACAGTGACTTATCGCAGGATTTCCGTGTTAGGCCAAGAGCTGTTTAGTAAGCGTTAGGTACAATACAAGTGTTAAAAAAATCTTGTACCATATAATTTAACCCACATTAAGGCTACTGGTTAAATACGATACAAGTGGAAAAATATTTTAATTCGAAAAAAAAGTTTTGTGTGGAAGTTGAATTGTGATGTCACAAGAAGACTTTTATCCATACAAAACATTGTTTTTACTTTCGAATTTCAATGTTTATCCAAGTTAATACAAGATTTTTAACACTATGTTTAGTAAACCAATTAGTACTTTGCCATTTTTTAATCAAAAAGTTAAACCAACTCCTAAATAAAGAAAAAAAACAGGCCAAGTGCAAGTCGGACTCGCGCACGAAGGGTTCCGTACAATTATCTATACAATTACAAATTACAATTATTATTTTTATTAGACATTAGCAAAAAAATGGCAAAAAAATCAAGTTTCTTATAATAGAAATAATACGGTATTTGACTATTTTGTATATGTTTTATAAATTAAAACTACACAATGCCTGTTATCGAATAGAAAATCAATTTTTAAGCTACCTTTACAAATAACAAAGTTATAAAGGTTTGAAATTCAAGATTAGACAGAGAAAGACATACTGGCATGTGACGTCACACGCCATTACCGCACTACTTGCTGCATAGAGAAAAGCGTTTGAGAAAGAGACAGGTATATAGATTTTTCAAAAAATCACTATAAATCCAATTTTCAACCGATTTAAATTTTGTCTTCGCTATCTGTTTATCTATATTTTCATAATAATATTAAGATATGGCAAAATCAGGAGTTGTCAAATACCGTATTAACGATGTAAGTAAATCTTATTTTGAATAGGTAGTTACCGTTATGAAAAACAATATTATACTTAATAATGCCATTATTAATTTATTAATAAGACAATTATGATATTTGTCTGTTATGACGGAAAATTTTCTGAAAAACAACATTATGAGTTGAGACATGTTCTTAGTAATGACATCATGAGTAAAAAAATATGAACACTGTCTGTTATGAGTTCCGATATTTTTAGTAAGTAATTAAAGATGTATGAACAAAAAATAAGAGGAAAAAAATTATGAAGAGTGATTGATTATTATGAACACAAATCAGTAGTAAAATAAAAAAGAGGAATTAGAATTTTATGGGAGTCAATATGGACCCAGTTACGGTATTTGTAGTATCCTCTATTAAAAGACGTGTAGAGGTAGATTTTTTTTGACATTCATAAGTGCTTGTTATAGCCTAAATTGAATAAAGATATTTTGACTTTGACTTTGACTTTGAGACGATTGCCAAGAGCAAATGCACAGGATATACTAGCATACTACAAGATATACCTAAATAGTGATTTGTGTAGGTAGGTATCACAGTTGTAGCTGTGCCTACAATAATGTGAAGGGTTCCCTCGATTACCCCAGTGCCCAGTATCCACTTATCGGATCAACAAAAAATTCAAATCTATTCATAAATGACGAAGTTCTGAAAATCAACCGAATTGATAACCTCCTGCTTTTTTTAGTCGATTAAAAATGTCAATGATCATCAATTGCCTATTGTAATCGGGAACAAAGAACGCATCTTTGTCGTCAACAAAGTAATTCGACATATTCAAATTAACATAAGTGCATAAATAATAGGATTAACTGTTAGGATAATGGCCGGTATCTAATCGGTAACCTTCACAGTGCGTTTATCTTTGGCTTTGCATCCGCGTCCGTAATCTCCTTTTACACACTTGGATACACTTTTTTTACCAACTCATTATACTAGGTCTAGGTTTCATAAAAAAAAAATGTTATACACATAGCTATAAGAGACGGTTTGTTTTTAAATAAATAAAGAAAATATTGATATTGTAATAGCGCATAATGGCATAATAAACAAAACGTTTTAGATCATTTTCGTATGTTTCGGTCAATAACTTAGTGACTTTAGTTTAGACATCGGTACGGTTCTGTCTGGCGTCAGTTTAGACCATCATTCTATGGTCAGAATGACGAGAGAATTATCTTGTAACCTTCACGGACTGACGGAGTGATGGGCCGAACTGATGAAAATTAATTTACTTAATAATATTCGTCAATCCAACGTTTTAAACTTTCGTGATTTTCACTCATAGTCAAAATACCCCGCACAGGACTTATCACGCTAACACACACGAGTAATATTTACCTCGACGTTTCGGCAACATTACAGTGGCCGTGGTGTGTCAAGTGTGGGGTGTCAAGTCTGCCTAGCAGCGCGAGTCCTTCGAACTACCCGCACTTGATCACAAATAGTACCGGCACTCGTATCACAAACTACCCGCACTTGGTCATTTTTATTTGTCACCCCATCACACCGACACACAACACTAATAACGTCCGATCGTCCCTCAGAAAATTCATCCCGACGCCGACACTTATTTATAACAGGATTCCACGAAGATGAAAGCTTATATCCATCGGCCCGGTTGAAATTTTTATGCTTTTTTATTTCAACTGCTTCATGTACCATTCTTGAATAGAAATGACGTTCCGTGGAGATAATTTTGGGATTGTAAAGCTCAATCCAGTGGCTTGGTCCTGACTGACCAATAAATGCTCGGTATGGCTATGATGGAAACGTCGAGGTAAATATTACTCGTGTGTGTTAGCGTGATAAGTCCTGTGCTTGGTATTTTGACTATGCGTCAATCCATTTGGAATGACAGAAAACCAGAATGACGGACTAAATTGACGCCGGAATGAGTGTGAAGTGTAACTGATGACTTTAGGTTCGTGACATTGAACGAAGAGTTGACAAGTGACAACAGTCGTCCGTCATCATCGCCAAGTCCAACGACTTACTATCGCAATGTAATCTATACGATAGGTCGATACGTCTATACCTGCTACAGATCTGCTGGGCTACTACGAAACTCGAAACTCGAAGTTCGTATCGTACCGACCCTCTCGCTCTCGTATTAAATAGTATAAGTGTAAAAGGGACCGCACGACACGAACTTCGAGTTTCGAGTTTCGTAGTAGCTCAGCTGTTCGAGCGCCCCTGCTAATTATCAATGTTCACGTGTAGACCTATCGTACTTACACGTTGTCTTAGTGTGCGTGACTGACGGTACGCTTGCGACTGAGGACAAGTTCGAGCTACGCACTCATAGACTTGTCGTACGGATACTTTTACAATTACAATTATAAAATGTGGAGGGGTGCTCCTTCGCGAGTGAACAGATCTGTAATAGTAGAGGATTAGTCAATAAGTTGTTACATCAAAGAGTGGTTCCTCAAAAATCACATCTCATTGGAATACCAGTTCTTACCGTAGCATAATTAAACTTACAAAAACCAAACGGTTTTTTTTTAATATTGCCACTTTTATGCATCAACTCCTAGAAACATAACCTAACCATCTTAGAAAGGTTGAAAAAACCCCAACATTGCCATTTTCAAGCACAATATCTTAAAAACGGCTGAACCGATTTTATGGAACATAGCTAAGTATCACCGCAACTCTCACGTAAAAAACACATAGAAATCTGCCTATAAGTTTGAGAACTACAATGCCACAGACAGACAGACATCTAATTTCATTTCTTTTAATTATTCAAGAACAACAATATACATTGTGTTTGAAATCATAAGTGCTTTGTTATAGCCTAAATTGAATAAAGATATTTTGACTTTGACTTGACAAAATCACATAACAGTAGAACACATACAATATCTACAGCCAGACATAGGTGTCAAACTTATATATAACATCCCTCTTTTTGCATCGGGGGTTAAAATCATATGCAGCAACACACTGCGGCCGCAGCAATTCAAAGAACCTAACTCCTGTCAGTATTACAATCAATCTTTAGACATACGAGTGTGTGCAATAATTTATTCATTCTTGATATCGTGTTTCATAGTAACATTTATTGCTTAGGACCTACATTATCGGATATCCAAATAGAAATAATGTATGTTTTATTTTTCAAAACGACCGGGTTCGATTCCCGAACAGAGTACAAGTTTTTTTTTAATTGTGTGAATGCAGTTTTTCTTACTAAAATCGATGACATGGTTCCTAAGAACAGATCAGATCTTCGTGTGTCTTATAGTTTCAGACTTTCCCATACTGACCGATCTAAATGTTACATCCTGTCCTGTATACACGTTTCTTCACAGTTGTAAATATAACGTTATCAACCAATCACATAGTACTCGTTCGGGCTTGTGAGAGAATGACTAACCCCCTATATCAGTCATTACATTAAACACGTGTTTACTTGCAAATGTACGACGTAGTGTTTGTTCAGAATATTGTTTAATGTAATTGCCAGATGGTTTTATGTTGTTTTCATATTTTAACTACTAAAATTCGTTTATCGCTATCCCGCGGGAACTGCAATTTTCCGCCGATTTTAGTAGTAGTAGTTCAGAGATATACCATTACACATTTGAAAGACCAGTATTTGTTGAAAGAAATAGTAAAATAGTTTCGTCAATTATGCAGTTTTTGTAAAATTTTGCTAGTTATGTTCTTTTGGTACGAAAATAAAATAAAAACCGGCCAAGAGCGTGTCGGACACGCCCAAAATAGGGTTCCGTAGCCAGTACAAAAAAAAACGAGTATCTTCACGGCACTTTCGGCACGTCCTTTTGTTGAGAAGCGCAGTTTTTCGGCAATAACTCAAAAACGGTATACCCGGTCATGTTGAAACCAATTTTTGTTGAAAGTATTTATTAAGCGTTACCTTTCCATATTTTTTGGGGGGGGGGGCACAACGTTTGCTACTTTGGGAGCGATTATTTCCGGAAATCTTCACTTAATCAAAATTTTTTTGAGAAACCTTAATATCTTTTCAAAAGAGCTATCGAACTACGTGCCACACGTTGATGCGAGTAAAAATTTTTTTTTTTTTTTCAATTTCTGTTACGTGTATGGAGTGCCCCCCCTATAAATATTTATTTTTGTAATTAACTACAAAACTAAATAGCGGCTTTTACAAGACATCTGTACTCCAAATTTCATTGACATACATCTTGTAGTTTTCGAGTAAAATGCCTGTGACATTCGGACGTACGGACAGACAGACCGACAGACAGACAAACGGACTTGACGAAACTATAAGGGTTCCGTTTTTGCCATTTTGAACCCTAAGAAAGCTGCCTAGCAATTGTCTTCTTATTCTAATAAATACAGGCTTTTTACTTCATTATGTGGACATTTTTAATCCTCGCATTCGCTGCTATTGCCACCGCTACCTATAAAAATCGTAGTTATTGTAAAATGGGTATATTTTATTTTAAGGCATTTAAGGTATCAATTTTGGAGAAATGGGGTAATTTTTAGGGTTTCGTACCCAAAGGGTGCCAACGGAACCCTATTACTGAGACTCCGCTGTCTGTCTGTCACAGGGCTCTATCTCTTGAGCCCTAGGCACTTGAAATTTTCACAGATTATGTATTACAGTGGCCGCGACAACAACAAAAACTAAAAATAAAATAAAGTTACAAATTAAAGGGAGTCGTCATACAAGAAACGCGTTTTATTCAGCGGGTTTTGATTGCTAGGCTGCCAAGATGACGGCCGTCAGTTGCTAGGGGCAACGCCCGTGACCCTATGTTGTTTAATGTTTAACTACTTATTAATTTGCGATTTTATTAGTGCTATTTTATAAAACCTTCGATAATTATAATAATTGTCTCTAAGACCGTGGTTTATTTTTTTGTGCAGCATTAAGACTAAATAACAATTTATGATCCACAAACCTCCGACACACACTTCACAAAAGCCAACTTCAATAAAGCACTCACAGCCGCTGTATTTGTTGCTGTCTATTTTAAAGGTACCTATAGGTATGTCAATAGGTTATTTCGATCGATATTTCGATAAGCAGCTTAATCTCAACCTTGGGGTTTGCGATTTCTTCTAGTCTTGCTGTATCACTTAGATTAATATTGCTGTTAAGTGCGCAATTTATTGCTTTGTTTGCACGCTTTTAAACTTTGCTATCCACGTGACTCATAGTTCATAGTTTCTAGATTTAGTTCGATTTAGGATTGTTGTTTATATTTTTCGTAACATTATTTTTTGACAATTTTCTAGCAGTTTCTTTCCCAACCGTGTTTGAAACTTTCGTTTCATTATTGTACTTGTAATCAACGAAACTAACACAAGTAATAAAAAAAAACATAGCAGTCATGATTTTGACGTCACGTTGCACGTCGCGTCACGTCTCATTTGCATTTGATTAGTGATCCTCTTGGTGCAACACCCTTGCCGGTGTACCGCAAGGTGAAGTGTTATCTCCATTATTATTCTCTACTAGCCGTTATCCGCGACTCCGTCCGCATAGAACTCACTATCCCACGGGAACTATGCAATTTTGCGGGATAAAAACTATCCTATGTCCTTCCCCGGGACGCAAACTATCTGTATACCGAATTTCATCTAAATCGGATCAGCGGTTTAGACGTGATGAAGTAACAAACAAACAAACAAACAGACTTACAAACTTTCTCATTTATAATATTAGTAGGATGTTAATAGATTATATATTTCTCATAAATTCATAATCTTCTTTCTTCGTATCACCTTTGTGCTGATGATCTACAAATCTATTCTCAGGGCATGCTTGGAAGATGCTTGGCGATCTTACGTTGGTTATTGAGTCTGTTAACTTGGATCTAAAACATATTTTAAAATGGAGCCAACGATTTGGTCTGATTGTTAATCCGACAAAGACCCAGATCATTGTTAATGGTAGCTCGAAACTTGTCCCAAGAGTCGACTTTGCAACTCTGCCACCTGTGTTAATCGACGGACTACTACCGTTTGCAAATCAGGTAAAGAGCCCGGGTGTTATTTTTTGTATGGAGGTTTTATTGTATAGAGGTTGTATTTGGTTGAGTAACAAAATATATATTTTTTTTATTGACGACAACTTTAGGGCATAGTAGGGCATAATTACGACATTCTAATAAAAATAATAATTACTTTCATTGATTAAGCACATGAAAACGTGGGCTCACTTCAAAATGTGTAACAAATAGTATTTTTTTTACGACCTTACTCAAGTGTACATATTTATATGTGAAAATGTATTTTTATTGCTTTTTTTATATTCTGATCTGCTGCTGAAAATGCACCAACCCCTCTTCTCTAGTCCTTACTTCTTTCTGCCAAAAATGTTACCTGGAAGAGATCGCTCTTAAGGGATAAGGCCGCCTATTGCTTACCTTGTATTTTTTTCTCTCTGTGTACCTGTTTCTTTATCGCTTACTATTTGTGGTGCACAATATAGAGTCACTGTATGGTATCGTATTGTAATACCCACTTCTTACAATAATTATAATTAACTTCACAGTTGCTATGCCTGACTCAATGATAACCTAATTAGACGAAACGATTCGTTTAATTAGTATACTTTTACTTGTTTAAAGATTACTTATAACGCTTGATCATTCATTGTTTTTAAGAGATTCGAAACAAGTCGATGCTTACAAAATTGAAAATACACACAAACAAACAAAACACACACAAAACAAAACTGAAATTGTTGGTTTACTGAAAATTGGAAACTGAAAATTTGGAATTGAAATAAAAAATACAAAAAGATTCAAAAAAAAAAAACAATCTTAATGATGCTTACAAAATCATAATGGTCAATGACCAGAGCTTGTAGCCTACATTACGTGCGTTGATTTGAAGGAATAGGTACGATCTATAGCGCATTAGTTCAATAGCCTTGCATGTAG
Source organism: Choristoneura fumiferana (assembly GCF_025370935.1). NCBI lineage: Eukaryota > Metazoa > Arthropoda > Insecta > Lepidoptera > Tortricidae > Choristoneura > Choristoneura fumiferana. The sequence goes on from NC_133473.1 coordinate 20,533,799, forward strand.
ATGTAGCGCGTATTTGTTTAATGTTCCGGTTAAAAAATACATTCAATAAAGCAAATGAGTACAGCACAGGGGATAAATTGATTTGCTCTAAAGGGATTACAATCTATACCTCAATTTCCGTACCACGTTCTAGCAGTTAAGTATTTAGTTGTTATAGTCTAAACGGTTGGTTGATTCTTTTTCACTTGGCGCTTTCTATAATTCGGTATTTCACTATTTATTATATATTTTATAAATTAAAACTTCACAATGCCTGGTATCGAATAGAGAAAAAAATTTTAAGCTACTTTTATAAATAACAAAGTTATACTTTGAAATTCAACATAAGACAAAGAAAGACATACTTGCATGTGACGTCACACGCAAATAGCGCCATACTTGCTGCACAGAAAAAAGCGTTTGAGAAGGAGACGTATATAGATTTTCCAAAAATCACTATAGGTAAATCAAATTTTTAACCGATTTAAGTTTTCTCTTCGCTAAACACTGTCCGTATATCTATACATAGTTTTATAATAATCTTTACTAATATTATAAATGCGAAAGTGTGTGTTTTTGTGTTTGTATTTCACGTCGAAATGGAGCGACGGCTCGACGTGATTTTTGGCTTAGAAATAGTTTGTGGGTCAGAGAGTGATATAGGCTACTTTTTATCCCGGAAAAATGCACAGTTCCCGGGGAAACAGCGCGCGATAACCGAATTCCATGCGGGCGAAGCCGCGGGCAAAAGCTATATAGTATAAAACACGGCAAATTCAAGAGTTACCGTATATACCGTAAATACCGAATTCTATATGCTTTTCTTTTCTATTCGCAGAAGAGCGAGCGCGATGCGTGTATCCTATGGCGACGCGCTGGCAGACGATACATTCGAGCACATCCTCAACGTGACGTCAAGCAACGACGCTCTCCTCGCGTATTATTACCTCGATAGCGACAACAAGGTAAGAATAAAATAGTCCGATTTTGATAATTCTTTTTTTATTGGATAGGGTATTCCTCAATGTTGGTCCATATAAACTTAAAAAAAAAACCTACCATAAGGGTGAGGAAAAATTATGAAATAAAAACTTTTTAACTAAAAAGCAAAAAATCTTAATCTAGGTACCAGTTTGAAGTCGGTGCCCAGCACGAGCCAGGAGGAGTAAATAAAGCCCGTCAGGTAGACGACTAAAATAGGTCCAGGGTGAATATTCGGGCGTTTGTACCGCCGTCATTGTTGTCAACACTTTTTTATCAGATTTGAAGAAATAGGTACAATAAATATCAACATGTGTCAACATGTGTTCATCAATTTGCGTCGGATGTTGATGTTTGTTGTACCTTTTTGCTTAAGAAATCTGTTAAAAAAAGTGTTGAGAACAATGACGGCGGTACTAACGCCCGAATATTCACCCTCCACTTCTGCTGGCTAGTGCTGAGGCACCGACTTCAAACTGGTACCTAGATTAAGGTTAAATAAAAATGGTTTATTATTTTTTGCTTTTTAGTTTTTTCGGTGATTTAATTTTTTGTTAAAAAGTTTTTATTATTGCGTTTGACGCAAGCTATCTGTGAGACTGTGACACGATAACGCGTGCGATAGTAAGGGCGGCTTCACATGACGCGGCCCGGTCGGGGGGTTATCGCGGCGTACGCTTTGTTGCCTAGGTTTTTGCAAGTTATGGCTCGCAGAACCAGTTCTATTTCTTAACCCCCGACGCAAAAAGAGGGGTGTTATAAGTTTGACCGCTATGTGTGTCTGTGTATCTATGTATCTGTCTGTCTGTCTGTGGCACCGTAGCTCTTAAACGGGTGGACCGATTTGAATGAGGTATTTTTTATTTGAAAGCAGGTTTTCTAGCAATGGTTCTTAGATATGTTTTATCAAAATCGGTTCAGCCGTTTTAAAAGGAAGGAGATGCCTCTCCTTAAATTAATTAATTGGATTCTATGTAATGAAAAATCTTAATTTGCATTTTAAGTGACCAATGAGTTAATTGTTTTTTGATAAGAGCCTAGAGAAGAGTTTAGTTATACTTTATTGAAGACCATAAAGTACGCAATTCAGAATAAAGAGAAATACTTTCAAAGTAATTAATAGACGACCCTTCAATAATGAAACAAAACCTTTTGTTTTAAAATTTTGTGGTGTAAGTTTGCCTGCGCTTATGTCTGTTTGTTTTTCTGCCTATCTGTTTTTTTTTTCAGTCTAATATCTTTAAACGAGCAATTCTTGTATACATATTTATAAATATATTTCGGGGATCTCGGAAACGGCTCCAACGATTTCAATGAAATTTGGTATGTAGGGCTTTTGGGGATGACAAATCGATCTAGCTTGGTCTTATATCTGGGAAAACGCTTACTAACGAGTTTTAGCCCGAGCAAAGCTCGGTCGCCCAGATACTGTTTATTTATTACTGTAAAGTTTATTAATGCTCGTCTTACTTTGCTAAGGAGAGGGAGAGCCCTCAACAGGAGTTCAGAAACACAAACAACACCATTGTATTCCTGGACAGTAGATCGACTATTCAAGCATTTGTGACGTGAACTCAAAGGTCTTTGTTGTCAGCGGTCAGCTGAGCATCGATATACGGAACTATTAAGGCCCCTGATAACGTTTAATTATATCTAGTTGTGGAGGAAAAAGATATGCATCAATAAACTTAGGTGTAATTAAATGTTAGGCGTAACTGCTGTAGAATAAAAAGCGATTCGGTCGTAACTGATTATAATGATTTAATTCTAATGAAGTAGTTTCCTTTCTAAAGCAACTGCATCTTAGGCCTCTAGGTTGGCAACGCATCTGAAATACCCCTGGTGTTGCAGATGTTTATGGGCGGTGGTGATCTCTTACCATCAGGAGACCCACTTGCTCGTTGCACCGCCCAATGCCACAATCCACTGCCCAAATGCAGAAGTGGCCAAATGCAGAAGTGGTCAAATCCAGAAGTGGTCAAATCCAGAAGTGGTTAAATCCAGAAGTGGTCAAATCCAGAAGTGGTCAAATCCAGAAGTGGTCAAATCCAGAAGTGGCCAAATGCAGAAGTGGTCACCTACCGTCAAAAGGTGCAGTCCAATTAAAAAAAAAAAAAAACTGAGAATGACTGGACTGGCGCTGTCACCATTGTACCGCATAAAATTGTTTAGCAATAGTATTAGTAGTATTGTTATTTAATATTTATGTTGTAAGTATAGCTAGACTAGAATGGGTAAGTACAGTATAACAGCCTTATTCATAAAAAACTTAATTGAGGTTTGATCGGTCTGTTACTTAGCAGATGATTAAGCTTGTTAGACGGTTGTCAAGAAGTATGATTCATAACGCTTGCTAGCAGTCTGCTAGTTGTTGAGCTGCTGATAGACGGATTAGACGCGTTATGTTGGCCAACAAATCAAAAGACAAAAATGGCCTAATCGCAGGAAAAAAATATGTTTGTTTTATTTCCGTCCGCATGTTTAGTAGTAATTGTTATTGTTAATTTATTGTTGCTAATTTAGAGGCTGAAAATAAAGTAATCTGCGTAGTAGTACCTAGCTCTAGTCAAAGTCAGCTTTAAGTATTTTGTGACTTATGTACGGTCCTCTAACTTTAGCAGAGAACTGTTAGCGCTAACAGACGTTTTTGAATCATGTTTTTTAGCATCGGGCCTTCAAAGCCTTAGGTACTAACTTTTTATTAAGGCTGTATATTTAAAACATTTTTGCATTAGAATAGGTTCGAAGTTTGTAAATTTCAAATTACCACCGAGCATTCAGAATAAGGTCGGAGCTTTATTGGCAATTGACCATATCGCACAATATCGAGTAGGTGTTTTTAACATGTTTTTATTACGAGTATGTACACTTGTAAGTATCTGTAAGTGTGTAGGTATCTATTTATGTAACGGAATCTTTGAGCTTGTTTTTTATTTTACCCACTTCTTATTGTGATATTCAGGCAAGATTTCCATTTCGTTAGGTAACCATTGAAGCGCGTTTAAGTTTTTTTAACCATTATATTTAAAATAAAAACAAATCATTGATTTATTTTAAAAATAGGCCAGGGGCTTTTTGCATATTTTTCATTTGCAGAAGTACCTATGTCTCCGTCAATTGAAAACAATGCAGTATTAATTTCATGCCAAATAGATAAAACAGTATACTTACGCATGAGAATTGATCACTCATTATAAATTCGATCGGCATATGCAAATGAGCTGCTGTTTACGATTCGTAAAGCTATTTGTAGATGTTAAGTTATCATTTATCGTTTGTACGTTTCCTTTCGCCGCCATTTTATCTTGAAGGAAATTTATTACTCTCACGCACGTGGTTTACTGCGAATTAAATGCTTTTGTTAAGTATATTGTATTCCAATCAAATTTATGACAAGCGTAAACAATGACGCCATTAACCCGACCATAGACGTTTAGTGATGTGAAAACCTAGAACCTATTGCAAAATAATTAATCTGTTCAGTTAATCGTTTATTTATTAATTAAATAGATCAACGCATTTTTGTCTATTAAATTGTTTACAATACTTGATTTAATTCCAAAGACTGTTTATTCAATTATAAAAGCAGTAACTATTTTTTAATTTTAAGAAAAGTAAATAAAAATCGCTTATTCATCCGCGCATTAATCGATTTTTAAAATGTTAAATTTTCCACCATCTCTACGCTAGTCTATGCTACTACAGACTATCCTATACACATGTTTCAATCAAGAAATAACGTCAGATTTTGTTTGACGAAGATTTTTTGAATCAAAAATAAATATTGAAATCAAGTGAATTTTGGTGAAAAAAAGTGATTAGACATCTAATTAAAAGACACGAATTATAGATAAATGTGTTATTGATTCGATCCAGTGGGTGTTTATACAAGAATTTTGATGAAATCAGTTTGTTTACACTTAATAAATTGGATAGGCATAACGTATAAGCCATTACTTATACAATACAACAACAATTCAAAACCTCTTTATTAAACACCAACATATACTTAACAGTACAGATAACCTAACCAACAGAAAGTTGGAAAACCCCCGACTTTGTCACTTCAAAAATGGTTGGTAATGGGTCCCAACTGTTGAACTTTAAATTAGCTACTTGACGTGACAGAGTTCTAGACCACTAGATTCATTTTCTTCCTTTTAGTTTTGAAGGCAGTCGGGTTTTATGATTTTTTAATTTAATGTTTTATTATAAATATGCCATCCTTCTATTGGAGGAGTGAAATGTTGTTAGTTTTTTGTTCTTCGGTAATTTAAACTGTCGGAACACTTTTGAAGACTTTAACTTTGGCGTGTGGTGGCCTGGTCGAGATAAATGTTGGCTCTTATAGTAGAGCATGCATTCTAGACTTAGGGCCTGTTTCGCCATCCATTGATTAGTGTTAACTGACGGTTAAATGTGATGCCGTCTCCGTCTATTCGAAGAAAACTATAGAGACGACATCACATTTAACCGTCAGTTAACACTAATCAATTGATGGTGAAACAGCCCCTTAATGAAATATCGTTTGTTCATATTGATGACGTACCAATTTTCTCTGGTTACTGTTCTCTTTTATTTGCCGCCTCCGGTTATTCTTCGTCATCGATCAACGTGACCCGGTGTCAGTGATAGCAGCACAGCACCAATTATATGCGATTTACTCCAACAATTTGCAACTAATTAGCCGTGTAAAGCATTTTAATGAGCATTATGTCATTGTTTTGATGAGCCTATCTGAACACATTGTTTGGAATCGCTTTTACGCGTATTGAAACGCGATGACTCGTCGCCAGCTATTACATAAACCCCTAAGGGGTTTTCAATAGTGGCTCGTAATTTTCCACTCACTTGTACCACTTGTTTATATAAATAAATTAAAAAAAATTGAATAAAATTAAAAATCTATCAAATCAATCAAAATAAATCAATAAAACTAAAAAAAAAAAAATTAGAATTATATAGTAATTCATGTAAAATAAAATGTACATAGTAAGTGAACAATTGATCCACTGTTGCTTATTTCGTTTCCTCGCCATCGAAGTGAAAAGCAGAGTGTAAAACCTCGCCATACCGGCTCGGGTGGCTATGTGAACGTCTTGGGTAAAATAGCTCGTTTTATGCTCTTGTTGTACAATCTACTATTATTGCACGATGTTTTTATGTGGTGTACAAATTCGAAGGTATATCCATCATAAGAGGTAGTAGGTATATCAGTAGTATATCATCATATATCCAGTTGAACGGAGCCTGGGACAGACAGATGGACAGCAAAATGATCCTGTAAGGGTTCAGTTTTTTTTGTTTCGAGGTACAGAACCCTAAAAATTGAGGGGAAGGCAAAACTTATTATCTATTTTACAAGCTTTCATTTCATTACAATAGTGCGCTCTGATATTTTTTTGTGGCAGTCTTCCGAAACCAAACACAATTGTAGCATTATCTCTTCTTGGATCATAACATAACGATAGCTTTACCAAAGTTTCTGTCTTTCCAGATGAAAATGACGGAGATATATGACGTGACAGATGCGGACACGGAGGCGGTGCAGTCGCCGACAGAGCGCGACGTCAACAAGCAGCTTGAGTTCGACAACGACTGGTCGAGCGGCATGATCGCCGACATCGGTAAGTCGAATAATAAATCGATCATTATTATCATGATTTACTCTGAATCTTTGACTATAACAGAGCGGAATATTTTGACTTCTCACCCGAAAAAATCTACTCCCACAAGACGTCAACTTGACTTCCTACTGATTTCTAAATAAATAACATCACTAAGTGTTATACAAGACATTTTCTTTATTTGCAGATGAGTTAGTCACCGACGAACTAGACGGACTGGACGAAGACGAATTAGGCGACCGTAATCTCTTCTCAGACCCGGAGAGCGAATGGCGACGAGACTCTCTCACCAACTCTGAAAGCGACGGCGAGCAGCCCGAGTCAGATCAACGAATGCCTAACCCTGTATACACTGAATATCACTAAAGCTAACAGTATCATCTACTATAAAATTTATGGAACAATTATTTTAATGTTTTATGAAAGTATACACGGTGTTACTACGACGAATATTTCAGTTATTTTTTAAAGTCCCGCCGTCACAGTCGCATTTCAACGGCATGTGGGAGTGCAACGTCAAACCATTGAAGATGGGCAAAACATTCGATGGCGTTAAATAGTGTACTGACAGTAATTATCCAATATAAAGAATGTTTCTTTTAAAGTAATATTGGTCTCGCAATAATTCAACCTGCAGAACTTCTGTGGTTTTTGTTCTTACTTACGTCCATTTTGAAACTGCATGCTTGGCCACGCGGTTTTTTGAATGGCGAGCTTTGTCCCACGATTGTTATAACTTTTTAAATGCGACCAGAGGCCGTATTGCCTAACGGTTCTGACGGTCGCGATCGCATTCAAATGACAGATTTCGCATATAAAAACTGTCATTTGATTGCGATCGCGGGTGTCAGAAACTTTAGGCAATACGGCCCCAGGCTTATAGGGTTATATTCACGGTAAAAGGGTCGTATCATATCGACGGTCGCCCGCAAAAATGCCTTTAAAAGTGCGCGTGAAGACGCCGAAAAGAAAGTCTCCACTTCAAACCTTTTCGGTACCGACACGCGTAGTCTTCCGTGTCTTAATTATAGGTTGGATTATCAGGGTACTTATGCTTACGTACTAAATAATACTAAACCATTTAAATTAAAGGATAAGTAACATTGAAAGGAATTGAAGCAAGTCTTCCCCTAAATTGACTTAATATAATAGATTTTTGATAAGAAATTCTCATTAAAGATTCTGATTGGTCAATTAAACGATCGCAGATTTTTTTTATCTTTTTTTATTGGCCAAATGACTTAATGTAAAGAAATCTACGTTATATTATAACCTTCTATATACATACAGATAACAGTTACCTATAAAACAAAGCGAAGAAGTGATAAAATAAATAAATAATGGTTTATAATATTTTTCACCTATGATGAGTTCTGTTTGACAGTTTTAGAGGTGTACCATTTATCGAGTGAACTATCGATTTTTCTAAGAGTTAGTGCCTATTTTTGGGGAAGTTGCATTATATTTAAAAATATATATTTTTTTCCAGTTTTCCGCCCACCGGGCCACCGTTTTCTTGTTCTCGCTCGAAACAATCCCTCAAACGAATTACAAACTCCCGACTGGGAGTTCAAATTTTGAACTTCAAAACAGTCTTTTAGACCATTTCGGAATTTTGCCAAAAAATAACAACAGACTTAACGAAATATATTTTTCTATCGTATTCGATGGAGTATATTTAATTGGACATTGATAATTGCTATATATTTTTAAAAAGTACAGTTTTACTTTTTTTTTGCTTCAAAATTGAAATTATTTTTAAAAAATATTTCGCGAACATAGTATGCGTAGTTCGGAAAAATTTTAAGTGTCACAGGTCACAGAACTCATCATAGGTGAAAAATACAATAGTTTAGTTACCAATTAAAGTTATGAATATATGTACCTACAAGCTATTGATATGAAATGAAAGATATATTTATTTTTTCGCAAACTAGTTTTATTGTAATAATTAGGTGACGGTAATATAAAGATATAAATAAATGTAAGAAAGATATTATCACAACTATATAATAGTGATATTAAACGGATATTATTAATACATTTTAAAGTTATTTCAAAGATTGTAACATCTTATCTCGTGAGATAGTTGGTTCTTTTCGTGTTTATAAATATATTAACGTCAAAGATGGCCAAAAGCAACAAATAATGTTCCTTTGTTGCGAAGCCAGTAAAGATATAATTTATTTTGAAATCATAGTTGTCAGATCGATAAGAAATGTTCCGAAATTACTATATATTGGAGGCTCTCTATAATTTGAATTATGTTGCCATGACGGAACACTCCTTACTGTTTAGAATAAATGTTGCAAATATTCATATAACCAGTTATCCCATGCTGGTCTTATAAGACCTATGGCCATATAAATAAATACATATTAATTTATAATAACAAATAAGTGACAATCGGCAAGGCACTTTTAAATCATTGTATTTCTTCAGTTCCTTTCTTCTAAAAACTTTAAACACTTTTTTATCAACGTCCGAATTATTTTCGAAGATGTAACTTGTTCTTTTTATTTCAAGAATTTTAACTATGTTAGTATAACTTCTGGTCTATAATTGCATAATCCATTTATTAAAGTAAATACCATCTAGACTGATCTCTGCCGTGTCAAAAATATGTACCTATGCCAGGTCTTTTGATAATTAATGTTAATGTTAAATTTCCATTGTACCTACCTACCAATATATTTTATTGTTGTCATTTTCTCGTCACCCATGAGAAAACCTGAGTATTGTTGTTTATTTATTATTTAGTGGTTTTTAGATAGTAATTGTAATTATTATGTCATATTTTAAACGAATGTCACAAGTTGTATTTTAATTAAAAAAATAACAAAATAATGAGGTGTTTTAATTACTTGTAGTGCGTTCTACACGATGATAAGATAATATACTTACATAGGTACAGAAAAGCAGCTGACCTTCCGAAAATATCTATGGGTTTGGTTTGAAAATTAATTTAGACTGCCTACTACTTTGGTCGGCGGCTTGTTCATAAAGATCTTTACTTTACGAGGTATTGAATGAATGCTAACAATCGTAAATCGTAATCGTCGGATGCAGTTTGAGTGTCCACCCTTGGTCCACCCTATTTGGCAGTAGGTATAAATGACAAGTAGGTATAGAGTATAGGTACAGAGAATTAACAAAAATGTAAAATAATACAGAGCAGGCAACAGTAAACAATAAATATAGTGCCAACTCATTAGACTACTTATGTAACTACCTACGTGTTCTGTTCTTATCCTGTTGTAAACAAAACTTCGCGATCAGTTTTAGTAGTACATATGTCGTTAAGCTAGTGTATGATCATATACACTAGTTCAATATGCTACTGCATTCAACTTGCTCGTCGTGTTCTCATATTGTGATCCATCATGATGGGGAGCACATACCTACCCATACTCTGTTCCCTCTGCAGGCGAAAAAACGAACATTGAAGAAGTAGGTAAGTATATTATTTTTTCCGACGCACTTATATCATTTGCTCTTAGTACAAACGGCACATAAGCGGTAAATGGGCCAATCAACTATTTTACCGACACTTTGGGCGTCTCCTGCGTTACCAAAATTGTGTCTGGCGTTACCAAAAAATCATACATCCACCAAGATATTTCACGGTTTAATAGGTTGAACTTACGTAGGATGGCATATTCATATACACCATCTATTAAAATTACAGAAAAAACATGTTTACTTACAAAAATCTGCAATTGTTTGAAAAATGTCGCGGACAGATTAGTGTCGGTAAAAAAGTTGATTAGCCCAAATACGCCAGCTCCTCCCCCCCCAATTCATGTGCCCGACGTGCTGTAGTAACAAACTCATTTACCGACCACGGGTTTCATGACAATTTATTTGGGGGGTTTGCAACCGAGGTAGCCTGCATGTTACGACACTGTTTACGAGCAAGTGTGATGAAATACTTGTTGCATCAGCATCATGCATTTTTTAGAATGACGTTGAGAAATAGAAATGCGAAAGGTTGGCCCAAAGTTGGCCATAGTAAGTTTTTTCGCCTGCCATAGGAACATAGGTAGGTATACCTATATAATATATAAACTTTTTTCGAATTGCTTTGCATATTTTTTTTTGATACAGGCCACTAAGCTGTGTCCAGGGTCGTAGTTTGGTCGTAGTAAACGTCACTTCCAATTTTAAACTACTTGTCATGGGAGATTTTTGAGCAACTATTCAATTAAAATCATAATTTAACAAATAATTTTTGTACAGGAAGCGACCATTTTTTGTTCGCGCGAGTTTTTTTAACGTTTACTTTTTTTGAGAGATGGTCGGCAAGGGCGATATTAAAGGCAGTAGGATATTCCATCAGTGCTACGTGAAATGTTGCAAGCTGCAGAACTTGACTCCTTTAGGGAGTGTCATTCCTTCGGGGAACGGCAAAGTGCTGGATTTTTGTGTGGACAGAATCAAATATTCAGAGTGGCCGCCTATACTGAATGCTATGAGCTGTGATTTAAGTTTACATTCTATTGCGATAAGATGCCGGCAGCAAGTAAAAACTGGTGAGTAATAGACTTGGGAGTCGGAGTCGATAAGATTTGAGAGCCGATAAGGGATTCGGATCCGTTTAAGTTCTTTTTGAATCTTCAGATCCGGATTTACCCATTTCTAGTGAGTAATTTGCTATGGCGTATTACCTACTTAGACATTGGAATAATAGTGATGGATCTCACTGAGGGTAGAAAGCTAACGCTACTTTACAATTCGCTAAAATGTTTGTGTGAGTGAAAGACAACATCGCTTCTAGAGCGTGATTGACAGACATACCCATAATTTGTAAAGCCAAATTCTTATTCTGTGTCTTGAGACGCTAGAACTCGTATACCTACAAATTAAGTATACGTCGTATACCTACCTAAAACTAAGGATTTCATTTGAACTGATGATATTCAAGCCTGTATCTCTTGGCTATGGCTATACTTACGCACCTAGTAACTACCTTACCTACAACTCAACCGGAGCTACCGTAACTACCATAAGACACGATTCCCATGTTCCTATGTTGCATTGTACAGTCAGCAACAAAGATATGAATACAGCCAACGTGCAAAAAATATGTATACACGACCTTAATGTTCAGGCAAAGTCATACATATTTTTGGCACTTCAAACGTAGGTATTTATATTTTTGTTGCTGAGGTACCACTTCTATTTTATTAAATATTTGTATTTTATTAGCAGAATGTGAGCTTAATCTTTCTTTAACATCTAGTTCTGGAGCACATAGACTGCGAACGGCTGGCAAAGACGGTGAACAAGCGAGCCGTCATCTTGACCAACTTTATGCTGACCAACTTGTTGGAAGCCGTGTCGCAGTTGCTGGCCAACACAACTCTGCTGACCAGCCTGTTGCTGGAAGGATTGCCACTGAAGATACCTTATCTAAACCCTGTGTGTGAGGTGAGAAATAGTGGTTCATCATCCGTGAGACGTCCACTGTTGGACATGGGCCTCCCCCATAGGGGAGTTGCCAATACTCGCCACGCTTGGCCAGCGGCTTAGCGAGCGCAGTATAGGATGTTAAGTTGACAAGAAGACGCTGCTGCCCATTTTCTGGTATTATCCCTCAGCTGGTTTCTACGGCGCCCATGTCAAGAGAAGGGGTCCAACATTCTAACGCCGGCGCCGGCGCCCATGGCAATAGTGCTGTTACTCAGGGGCAGTAGTTTAAGGGACCTATATCATAGGAAACCGCTGGAGGAGAAAGGTACTCTAGTGGCGACTACGAACCACTAGGTCGGCTGATGAACATAGCGAGAGTTGCAGGCAACTGGTGGACGCGGGTGACAAGTTGACAAGTGGCGTTCTAAAAAGGGAGGGCATCCTTCAACAGTGGACGTCTTTTCGCTGATGACGGTGATGATGATGAACACTGTCGCACTAGATTTTGTCACATACTTAGAAAGGGTTCTGGAGTAAAAGCCGTAAACTGTAAGATTAGTTTACAATTTTAGGTCGGTAATGTGAAACTCTTTCCCAATTGGATACTTGGTTCTTGGTTTATCATGCATCTTACGTTCTTCTCAGGCGGACGCAAGCATGGTAGATATCTACCTATAGCACCAGGAATCATTAATGCGCTAAGTGCCTACAATTCTTGATGCTGTAAGGAGAAGGCCCTGCCCAATAGCAGATCGCGTTTAACTTGGAGGATGAACCTGGCTTTTGAATATTCTCCAGGCGCTCCTGGCCAACAACTCGCTCCGGCACGTGTTCCTGCCGCGCTGCCTGGTCGGTGATGCGGGCTGCTTGGCCATCTGCAAGGCAGTGCGCTGTATGCCCAACATCCTCACGCTTGACTTGTCAGGATGCGAGCTCACCCCGCTAGGTGCTAGCTACATCGCTGACTTACTCAAGGTATAGCTGGTTTATGTTAACCCAGGCTCTTGCGAACAACTCTTTGTGGCATAATATATGTTCCTGTCACGATGCCTGTCTGTCTGCAGTGAGGCGGTCTAAGATCCTCACGCTTGATCTATCCAAATGCGAGCTCATCCTATTTTGGGCTAGCTACGTGTCTGGTCTACTTAAAGCACTTTTAGCCATTATTGTAAATTAGTGTGAGAGTGCAATCCGATTATATTATGAATGAATATACCGTAGACCCATTGAAGTTGTCGACTTCGAAGACAACCCTCAAGAGTATCTTTCATTTATTTACCTACGTGACTGAGATCCCTGAAAGTTTTTATTTGTGGTTCGTAAAGGCGCAGCAGCCTCGTTTACTATACACCTACGGATGCAATTTTGCGAAATCATGAAACTGCCCTTTGAATTTGGATTACTTGATTTACGTACGAGACGGATGGATGACCTGTTTAAAGCCGCGGGTTCATGGTCGATGTAGGCCGCTTCCAACCGAAGCAACTGGAGGTCTATGGGGAAGATCTATGTCGAACAGTGGACGTCTGATATGATGATGATGATGATGATGAGGTAGGTACTTAGATCTCCGACAGTATAAACTGATCCTGCAATGTTGACAAACCGTACACCTTCTGTTTCAGTTCACGTACCTGTTTATGACCAAAAAGCCCATAAAATGGTCTAAACTAAATGTAAATGATGTTCTGGCCACAGTACCAGAAGATCCACCGGTACAGTGAGAACTGGGTGCACACGTTGCGGTACCGGTTACCGGACCTGGACCAGATGGCGGGGCTGCGGCGCGTGTCGGTCTGCGGGAACCCGCTCGGGGACGCCGGAGCCGCCGCGCTGCTCACTGTGCTCGCGGATGACTTGTGGATCAAGGGTCAGTAGTAGTTGCTTTAACAGTTTGTGACTCTGCCCGTGTTGCTTTGACGACGCGCCACCGGCGGTGAGACGGCGATTTTCACTTTTTACTCGTATTGCGCTATATATATAGAGACTTTGAATGTACAGAGGTAGATTACCCGGTAGCTTGGTAACGGGCCATGAAGGCGTTATGCTCAGTCCAAAAACAATAATGTCTGCAATGTGTCTGCGGTGTAAAATCTATAAAACAGTCGGTACTTAAAGGTTAAGCCACTAGTCTTGTAGGAATTAAGTTTATAATTTGACCTGTTGTAAGTTCCATTAACGTTAGCGGAACTGCTCACTTTGTACTTTACTATCTCCCTCTGATGTATGTATGTGTTATAAAGAGTAGGTACACTGGACCATGGGTACCTATGCATTATTAATTACGAATTTCCAGATTTCAACAACTAGCTTTTCAACTAACCTAACTTCTGCTACAGCCATGGACTTACAAAACTGTGAACTAACGGAAAGCACGGCGCAAACTGTGCTACAAATGATGGAGTCCAACACGACGCTCGTAGTGCTGGACCTCCGTCACAACCCGGCGATCGCGAGCGAGTCGCTGGGCAAAGTGCGCGGTGCCCTGCGCAGGAACGAGACCGGCGGAGTGGGGGGACAGGTGAGACGAACACTAATATACTGAGGAGTCAAACACGACGCCCGCAGTATTAGACCTATGGCATAAGTCACAGAATAGATATAGTACAAGTACAGAAGCCTCTCTGTTTTGATTTTCACAAATGCCGCCTTTTTATGTGCCTATATAATTATTATTAACAAACGAACCGCACGCGAGCAGCCGACATTGAGCTCTCTGGCGCCGCGCGAAGGTCGACATTATTCCACACCTTGTCAGATATTCCGAAAATAGGGTTGTCAATACTTTAATTAAATACCTATTATACTATCAGATTTATGATGTTTATAATATTAACTTAGCGGTTGCACTTTTATTTATTCTATGGCGCGGGGTCGAATATTATGTAAGAATAAACTAGGTACCAGTCTAGTCCAGCGCAACTATGCTTAGCGACTCTCGTTGCGAGACGTCACCCGTCACTTTCTCACAGTAGTGCACAGAAAGAGAAAGGTAATATGTACATCTCGTGCGTAAGAGGCGCGCGCGTGCGCCACGGGTCAGTGCGCGGCAACCACTGAATCGCTTCAACGTTGGGGAGGCCCGGTATGTACTTGTAGCTCGGCGGCGGAATGGCGTAGTGACACCCCCCTGCATAAGTAAAGTAGTCAGCCAAGCCACCATCGCGAGTCTCTAAAGTCACTATCGGGTGCGCTGCGGTGGAGTGTGACCGGAAGACTGGGAGGATAGGTGAGACAACTAGATACATATTACTGGTCGAGTTCAACACGACGCTCGTGGTGTTGGACCTACGCCATATCCCAGCGATCGTCGCTAATCTCTAGATCAAAGGGGGCGTGCGCGGTGTAACGAGATACTGGCAAAGTGGTAGGACGGTGAGACAACTACATAAAATACAAGTGGAATCTGACATAATCTGGCCTAATGTTAATTGGGGGTCGACCTATTTACTGAAATAAATGCAGTTTTATCAAAAAAAAACCGATGTCACGTCATATGCATATTATTATTTTAATTTTCATAAAAAATGGCACATTTATCAATAAAGGTTGCCATCCCTGGCAAAGACTCAGAGTTCTAGTCTAGGGGAAGTGCGGGGTATACTCCGGCGGTGAGTTAAAGCCTACAGATTCTAAAGTATCGGTATCGGCCTGTATCGGCTACAAAATAGTTCTATGTTCCGACATTAGCCACCTTGGTTGGTTGAGTTTGGGGTGTAGATAGTACAGTTGGATGCATGGGATTTGATTTCTTACGGAACTTCAAATACGAGCTCTTAGGAAAGGAGACGTTACAAAGTATAAAGTCCAAGTCAAATAACAGCGCCAAGTGCGAACAACCTCAGACTGATCAGACACAGAGACGGATGAGATCTGTATTATAGATAAAAAGGAGTCTGACACGAGTAACACGATTGCTGATTTGACTCAACCCGGACGTGATATCAGCGGCGAGATCCTGTCCAAAGTGCGCGACTGATACAGGTGAGGTGAGGAGATAAAGATCGCCCTTTAATTCACATTTACCCATTGCTCTAAGTCACTTAAAGCACACTTATGTAGACTAAGTGTCCAAAAAATCTAATTACGACTAATTAGATTAATTATTGGTGGTAGGACCTTGTGCAAGGTCCGCCCGGATTGCTACCACCATCTTGCTCGCTAATCCTGCCGTGAAGCAGCAGTGCTTGCACTGTTGTGTTTCGGTGTGGAGAGTAAGACAGCCGGTGAAATTACTGGCACTTGAGGTATCCCATCTTAGGCCTCTAGGTTGGCAACGCATCTGCAATACCCCTGGTGTTGCAGGTGTTTATGGGCGGTGGTGATCCCTTACCATCAGGAGACCCACTTGCTCGTTTGCCATCCAGTCAAATAAAAAAAAAAAAAAAAAATTATTTCGACTAGTTTATTAATTAAATTTTTATGACACTATTTTTTCTTTTGTCAAATACATCCTACTAATAAGTAGGTATTATAAATGCGAGTTTTTGAGCGAGTGAGTATGTTTATTACTCCTTCTGAAACGGCTGCACGGATTTGGATGAAATTTGGTATTTAAATAGCTGGTCATCTGGAATAAAACATAGGCTACTTTATATTCCGATATTCCCACGGGATAGGGATAAAATCTCGAAACAACTGCTGGGCTTAGGCCATTTCCTTAGAGACTGGTTCGGAATGAGTAGGTACAGTCAAGGGCAAAGATATCGACACGGCCAAAGTTGCAAAAATATGTATACACGGCCTTAATGTTAAGCGCATAAAGTCGTGTATACATATATTTTTGTAACTTTGGCCGTGTCGATATCTTTGCCCTAGACTGTACCAGGTCCCTCTTTCGAGCGGCAGTCTCTAAAGTAAGGATTGCCCTAATGATCGTCGACCTCCGATAGGAGAGGGCACCGGAAGAAGAAGAATCCCCACGGGAATTTTTAAAAATCACAAAATTTCTATTCAGCTGCTGGATCTAATGAAGTAATGATTTACGTGTGCGAAGCCGCGAGTAAAGACTAATAAAATATAACGAAGATATTATCACCGTCGCCGTGAGACTCTTTTTAGCACGGCGTGCCATCACGAACTCCTGAACATGCCCGCGCTACATCTTTGTCTTTTTTATTAGACTAGCTGTTGCCCGCGAAATCGTCCGCGTGTACTTTAGTAATAAGGGGATATGTTTTTAGGGTTCCGGAGCCAAAATGGCAAAAACGGAACCCTTATAGTTTCGCCACGTCTGTCAGTCTGTCTGCCCGTCCGCGGCTTTGCTCAGGGACTATCAATGCTAGAAAGCTGTAATTTTGCACGGATAGGTAAATATATATAAACTATGCCGACAGAATGATACAATAAAAAATCAAAAACATTTTTTTTTTTTTAGGGTACCTCCCACAGACGTAAAGTGGGGGTGATTTTTTTTCTCTCATCGAACCCTATAGTGTGGGGTATCATAGGATAGTTCTTTTAAAACCATTAGGGGTTTGCTAAGACCATTTTTCGATTCAGTGATCGAATTGCGAAATATTCAACTTTAAAGTACAAATTTTCAATAAAATTGTGCGTCCCCCCGCGGTGGGTGGAAAAATTTGAGAAAATTCAGAGTGGTAGTAAGTATATCAAACTTTCAAGGAAAACTATAACGGCTAAGTTTGCTTGAGAGTTATTAGTAGTTTAAGAGTAAATAGCAGCCTAAAGTATAAACTATACCTAAACTATGGAAGATTCCGTATAAAATACGAAATCCTTAGAAAAATATTACTCATTTTTTTCGTAATGGCTACGGAACCCTATTTCGGGCGTGTCCGATAAGCTCTTGGCTGGTTTTTAATTGTAATCGTGAACTTATATACCTATTTTCATACTTCTAAGTTCAGAAATGAGAAAATTCCATATAAACTTCACCCCCCTATTTCACCACATTAGGGGTTGAATTTATAAAAATTCTTTCTTAGTGCTCACTCACATTAAGTATAAAAGGAACCCCTGTACCAAATTTCAAGTTTCTAGGCCCAGCGGTTTGGGCTGTGCGTTGATCTATAAGTCAGTCAGTCAGTCAGTGAGTTAGTCAGTTTCTTCTTTTATATAGGTATATAGATAGGTTGGCAAAAGAACAAATACCGTGTCCAATATTTTCTGATTGGTGATCTAACTGACGGTTTAAATAGCATATAACCTACCTACCTATTTTTTGTACTTAGGAATGTACCCCAATCAATAGATCTTGGTTGTAATTTTGTAAATAAATCGTTTTCTTTCAGTATTCTTGGCTGAGCAGCGTCAGCGTGGGATCTGGCGATGGCAGATCGGTCAAACCAATTGCTTCCAAGTAAGCACCTACTTACACATTTACAAGCTAGAGTATTGCAATGAAAACCATTGACGCAGTTCTCGATAAAATCCTTGCTAATTAGCTTAGTCTACCCATCTGTCGGTTTGTAACCGATTTATTTCAGACAATTAGGCAAGGTGATAATTTGATACCTACAGGAATATTTATGAGATAGTTTGGAAAGAACAGTACCACTACCATGAGTTTACAGTGACCGTACTCGATAGCGACGGCGTAAATTATTTGTAGAGGCGCAGTACCGTTCTCCATACAAATAATTTACGCCGTCGCTATCGAGTACGGTCACTGTAAACTCATGGTAGTGGTACAGGTGATTACGGTTTTTTGCTTGTCAAGAAAGCCTCATTGGTGGAGGTTCTTTTCGTGTTTCCAGAAATGGAATAACCAAGGACCGAGTCGTGCTGGCCGCCAGAAACTCGCCGACCAAATATGCCAGCAACAAAACGACTGTTACCAAGAAAGAAAAGTAAGTAGTTAACCTATAGGTAGTTTAGTCTGAGCGCTTGCTGTAATTGTGGATTAAGTAGGTATGTTAGTTGTATGTTGACGTTGTTAAGCCTTTTGGTCTGAACACTGTTCTCTGATTTTTGCGAAGTAATTTTGTGGCGCTGGTTTTTAAAGTGTCACTTAATTATGTGGTTGAATTATATCGTGGTTACTATCTGTCCCTAGAACGGCCACACCACATGATGGACCCACTTAAAATCGAATATCTGTCTTATACGATAAGGTCGATAACGAATGTTTGTCAGGGAGTACGCAGAAATGCTAGAGGAGCAGTTGCACGAGGAGATGTCGCACCGCCAGCAACTGGAAGAACTGAATCTGCAGCTCGTGGACCAGATGAAACAGCTGAAGCAGCAGCAGATCCGACTGTGGGCCAACAACGCTACATCTTCCGGTGCGTAAGATGTTGTGGCCAAAAGAGAACATTCTACTAGTGTCCCTGCATATATCCTGTCGATGCAGCAGAAATCGCAAAAATCATTTCGTAACACTTCAAGCAACAACTGGCAAAATTATGTTTCTTATAATAATTTTTTTTTGGTTAGACATTAGTGTAGCCCACAAGTTAATATCAGAGATGTCACGAATAGTGATTTTGCTAAATACTTATTCGGTGCGGCGACCTGTGTCTTTGTAGTGGTGTGGAGGCACTTGAATTCAAAAAAATAACTATTTTCAGGAGCGGTTATATAATAACTAAGTATATTTGCTAACAGGTTCAGAGCAGTCTTTCCAAGAGAGTTCGGGCTCGTTCGCCCGCTCGAGCAGCTCTGGCTCGTCATGCTCCGTGCCCATAGACCAGAATACGCTCTCGTATATCCAGCAGGCATTCCGAGATATCTACTCCTTCATCAAGAATAATCAGTGCACGGGGTAAGCCAACGGACGATGCGTTAACCTGTAGAGGTAGTTGTGTACATAACAAAAAGATTGTTTGAACACACGTTCATTTTGGCACCTATAATGAAGTCTCGCCAGGATTAGTTATACCTACCAATTGGGTAGGTCAATTTGATTACAGATCTCCAACGAGTTGGAATTACTTACACATGGGGCGTTAGATATCACTGAAAATTATTTATCACAGAGGAAAGAGGGCTAAGAGGGCTTTGACAATAGGCATAGTACCTATCCTCAAAATGGATATGTTAGCTGCTACCGAGTCAGCCAAAGGCCAAAGTTTGGTGTCTAATGGATTATTATCGCCACGACACTATTAATGGAAGCCTTAGTTTAAAACTAGACTGCGAAACTCATGTTTCATGTTAACAAATTGAAGCACTAATTAGTGCAATTGTACGACATGTTGTACGCCGGAAAAGGGCAACTGTTGAAACTGAATTCACTTTTGAGTCCAATTGTACAGTTTAAGAAATAAAGGATTATCTTATCTTATCAAAATTGAGTCGAACGGCAATATTTTTTCCTGAGTATTTCCTTATTTTAATTTCAGCCAATGCCAACACGAGATCGTACAGAAGAAAGAAGTGGACCCGATAGCCGAGGAGCTCAGCGACGTGACAGAGAAAGACGAGTTGGAAGCGAACGAGCTGCACGTCAATATCATGCCCAAGAAGGCGCAAAGCACGCACATGAAACTGACCGACAACGGCAAAATGAACAAGATGACCAAGTCGGCGCATCTGCTCGGACAGATACAGCATATCAGGGAGAGCATGCAGATGGTTGGTGGCTTTTATTTATTACAAGCTTTTATCTAATGTAAAACGTTCGTATTTAAGTTGTGGTTTCAACATTTGAAAACCATTTTTCTATTACTTCCTGGTATTCATTGAATTATTTTTTCAGAAACCTGAAATGTTTGAAAAGCAAATAGGTGATGTGAAAAGCATACACACCGACGAGCAGAGCTTAGACGAAGTGGTCGGTAATCAGGTCAAGAGTAAAAAAGTGAGTTTTTGGCTTTTTAATAATAATAATATACGTTAAAAGTTAGCATCAAAAGAAGCTGCACACTTTCGTACTTTGTCGTTTTACAGCCACGTACTAAACGCCATACAAGATTACCAATGTGTGAATGTGACAGAATAAAAAAGTGATCCGCTACTTTTGATGCTGAAGCCGTAGTGGCCTAGTGGTTTGACCTATCGCCTCTCAAGCAGAGGGTCGTGGGTTCAAACCCCAGCTCGCACCTCTGAGTTTTTCGAAATTCATGTGCGGAATTACATTTGAAGTTTACCACGAGCTTTGCGGTGAAGGAAAACATCGTGAGGAAACCTGCACAAACCTGCGAAGCAATTCAATGGTGCGTGTGAAGTTCCCAATCCGCACTGGGCCCGCGTGGGAACTATGGCCCAAGCCCTCTTGTTCTGAGAGGAGGCCTGTGCCCAGCAGTGGGACATATATAGGCTGAGATGATTGATACTACTCTAGAGCGCACGGCAGAAGGAAACTAGAAAAATGCCAAGCGGAACTAGTTATTTCGGTCGGACATATTTTATCTACTACCTGTCAGCTTAGGTGATTGTCGTGATTGAAAATATAATATACCTACCAGCTAATGCCCACAACTCCGTCAGTGAAGAATTCGTTAATCCCTATCCTGCGGGAACTATGCAATGCAATTTTCCGGGATAAAACCTACCCAAAGCTTTCGCATTTATAATATGTATAAGTTTAGCTGTTAACTCGGGATTATGTATTTAACCCAGAGGGTCTATTGCGTAATGTTTCCGACACTCGCGATCACAACCAAATGACAGCTTTCGCGTACAAAAACTGTCATTTGATTGTGATCGCGAGTGTCAGAAACGTTACGTAATATCTCAGAGGCCGTATTGTCTAACGTTTTTGACGCTCGCCATCGCAATCAAATCTCAGTTTTTGTATGCGAAATCCGTAATTTGATTGCGATCGCGAGCGTCAGAAACGTTACGTAATATCTCAGAGGCCGTATTGTGTAACGTTTCTGACGCTCGCCATCGCAATCAAATCTCAGTTTTTGTATGCGAAATCTGTAATTTGATTGCGATCGTGAGCGTCAGAAACGTTACGTAATATCTCAGAGGCCGTATTGTCTACGTTTCTGACGCTCGCCATCGCAATCAAATCTCAGTTTTTGTATGCGAAATCTGTAATTTGATTGCGATCGCGAGCGTCAGAAACGTTACGTAATATCTCAGAGCCGTATTGTGTAACGTTTCTGACGCTCGCCATCGCAATCAAATCTCAGTTTTTGTATGCGAAATCTGTAATTTGATTGCGATCGTGAGCGTCAGAAACGTTACGTAATATCTCAGAGGCCGTATTGTGTAACGTTTCTGACGCTCGCCATCGCAATCAAATCTCAGTTTTTGTATGCGAAATCTGTAATTTGATTGCGATCGTGAGCGTCAGAAAACGTTACGTAATATCTCAGAGGCCGTATTGTCTAACGTTTCTGACGCTCGCCATCGCAATCAAATCTCAGTTTTGTATGCGAAATCTGTAATTTGATTGCGATCGTGAGCGTCAGAAACGTTACGTAATATCTCAGAGGCCGTATTGTGTAACGTTTCTGACGCTCGCCATCGCAATCAAATCTCAGTTTTTGTATGCGAAATCTGTAATTTGATTGCGATCGTGAGCGTCAGAAACGTTACGTAATATCTCAGAGGCCGTATTGTGTAACGTTTCTGACGCTCGCCATCGCAATCAAATCTCAGTTTTTGTATGCGAAATCTGTAATTTGATTGCGATCGTGAGCGTCAGAAACGTTACGTAATATCTCAGAGGCCGTATTGTCTAACGTTTCTGACGCTCGCCATCGCAATCAAATCTCAGTTTTTGTATGCGAAATCTGTAATTTGATTGCGATCGTGAGCGTCAGAAACGTTACGTAATATCTCAGAGGCCGTATTGTGTAACGTTTCTGACGCTCGCCATCGCAATCAAATCTCAGTTTTTGTATGCGAAATCTGTAATTTGATTGAGATCGTGAGCGTCAGAAACGTTACGTAATATCTCAGAGGCCGTATTGTCTAACGTTTCTGACGCTCGCCATCGCAATCAAATCTCAGTTTTTGTATGCGAAATCTGTAATTTGATTGCGATCGCGAGCGTCAGAAACGTTAGGAAATAAGGCCTCTGTCTGGTATTAACTACATATCAATTTTTATTCAAAACCGTCCAGCGATTTTCACGTGCAAGAGTAATAAAAATAAACACAAACGCACAGACGCACTTAGTAGAGGTGAGACGTACTAGGCAAAACGCGGACTGAGTCTTGCGAGTACGCGTCCACAATAAGACTAGATCCAAAGACTAGGTCCACGAGTATCTACGAGTACTTAACTCATTGACTCATTGCGTAAACAAAATGATTCCCGTAAATGCGCTCCCGTGATTGCGTATAAACCGTACTAGTTTAGTAGTTTTACGAATATCGAACTACCGAATTCCGCGTCATAGTTCAGTTTTCACACTTCATATTTTTTAATTTTAACTTATATTAAATACTGACTAAAAACTTCCCTACATACTTTATACAGGCTTAGGACTGTCATCAATTTTTATAATTTTTTTCAATAAAAAAGTATAAATACATGCTTGTTTTCAAGTGGTTTTTATTGTTTGCATGCTTACCCAAGCCGAATTTGGCGCACAGTGAATAACATGTATTATGTACCCATTTTCTGCAATAAACTATCTTATCTTTATCTTTTCTTATCTTTGGCGGAACGTTGTCAGCCGCCGTACTCCTAAATACTCGTACGCTAAAAGAATCGCGGGCGGGAACGCGTACTCACGCGTCCAAGCCAAAACCTATTCCAAAAACTTATTCCAGTAAATACGTCTCACCTCTAGCACTTAGGGGAGACCGAGGTGAGTTGTGACAGAGGAGAGTTGTGATATTGTCGACTTTTGGGAACTTACTAACTGCTAGCAAGCTCGCAACAGAACGCGTTTGATAGTTCGAGACTTGAACTAAAACACGCGTGCTATTTGAACTCGCTAGCAGTTAATAAGTTCCAAAAAATCGACGTTGTCACAACTCTTCTCGGTCTCCCCTACTAAACTGCATTTATAATATTATTTTTGAGATATTGTATATTGGATGAGCAGAACAGCACGAGATCGCGCAGCAGCAGCTCGGTGTCGGACTCGTCGGACACTTTGGTGTCGCCGTGCGCTCGCGGCCCGCCCGCCGTCAACCCGCGGGACGTGCTGTGCTCGTCCTCCGACGACGACAGCTCCTGACTTGACTTACGTGTCTATGGAAAGTTTTTGTGAAGAATAAAATTGATTGTTTTTTAGCTTGAGTTTTTTTGAGCAGGTCAAAAAGATGAGAATAATCTTTGTTTACCCGTGAGGGAATAATTTAATAGCAAAACATACCCTTGAAAATATTATCAAGGAGATCCGATGGGCCATTTTTTTTATACTTAATCCCTTAAAACATCATGTAAATGGACTGAAAAAGTTGCTTTTGGAACATTTTAATAACTAATTTCCTGATAATATTATTTTTTTACAAGCTTTTATATATATACCGAGTCAGATGATAACTTTTATTTTTAGTAATAAGAAAAAAGTATTTTATTTAAAAAATATTTTTAATACAAGCTTTTTTGCTGACTGCAATTTCTGTTGATTGTACCGTCATCTAAACTACATTTCCGTGCCAAATTTCAAGTTGATGCCATTAACCGTTGAAGATCTCGAGTTCTGTCCTTCAGAGACGATCCTAGTTGGACCACCAGGATGTCACTATCCGATTGTTGTATTGTCATCAGATTTACATAAGTATGCCAAATTTCAAGTCAATCTGGCTACTGGAAGTGGGTCAAATCCAATCTTGTCAAAAATGAATATTATCACGAAAATATTTTTCAGTCCATTTAAGTACATGATGTTTTAAGGGTTGGAGTAAAAAGAAATCAATAATTTGCAAGCTTTTCTGAGTTCAAAACTATTAACAGAATGCGGTCCCCTAATTTTGCATACGCAACTATCCTTGGCGCCTGCTCTTAAATGAGTTTTAAACTATATCCGAATTAATTCATCTATTAGAGCGTTTTCACATTATCCGATCCGATATCGGTATCGGACGACGATACGTTATCGGGGCAAGTAAAATGTATGAATATGTACCTGTCTTTCACATTGTCCGGCCCGATATCGGATATCGGAGTCGACACTGATATGTTTGCGGCACCATCTGACGCCCGTGGGCTGTCGGACCATGTCGGACGATAATGTTTGTATGTGTGCTATGCGTATCTAAATTGTGTCTGTGTGCGCAGAGCCCGATGCGTGGCGGCCTTTGGTGGCGGCCATTTTGAGCCGGCCGTATCAAAACGATTTTGTCGGAAATATGTGAAAGCAGCACATGTTGTCGGCTATTGGGTGTCGTCCATCGTCGGCCGATACCGATATCAGATAATGTGAAAACGCTCTTAGGCATAGAATTTACTTCACTCTCCTCTATTTTGCATAGAGGGTGAAAACAAACTCATTTTTAACTTGTTCACTAAAATAAATTTAATCTAAAAAACTAACAGTAACATGGCTCATCTACTTTTTCTCACTGATCTTTGCGTTGGTCTGCTGCAACTTGGCGATCATCATTTGTTCTTTGGCCTCCTTCTTGGCGAGGCGCTCTGCCTTCTTCTGTTCTTTCTCTCTCTTGGCCAACATCTCTTGGAAGCGCTCGTCACGCGGGTCGAGCTTGAAGCCGAAATGTCTTCTCACTTCCTCTACTAACCTCTCTTTCTTTGCCTGTAATGCAAATAAAAAAACTTACTTATTTACTGTAAAAAAATTTTTTTAGGCCAAAATAAACGCAATAACAGTATTTTAGTTTGTATTGTCTTATTCTCCTAACTCTTGTTAACCTCTTCAACGCCACAAAAAAAAAACTAATTGACATGCTCTGTACACCACAGAAAAACCAGTGACAAATCAACTTAATTTTTTAATTCTATTGCAGGATTAATTTTGAGTTGAATGTTGGTCATGAGATCACTGTGGCATGTGAGACATTCGATTGGCTGTCACAACTGGATCAGAGCGGGTTCTGGAGGGAGTTGTGTATGCAAAATTAGAGGACCGCATTCTGTGCATAGTTTTGAACTCAGAAAAGCTTGCAAATTATGATTCTGAATGTTGCCAGGAGGTATTGTATTGTAAACTCTTTATTGTACATAAAAACACGTGAAATTAACAAATAAAATAATGATAAGAAGTACAAAGGCGAACTCATCCCTTAAAGGGATCTCTTCCAGTTAACCTTTAAACCCCCTACCCTACCCCTTACCCTTTTTTTACACCTGAACCCACATCATGTAAATGGACTGAAAAAATGCTTTTAAACAATTTTAATAGTTATTTTCCTGACAATATCTCATTGTACAGGCTTTCATTTAACTAGCAATGTATGTATGTATGTCAAATGTGCGGGTCAAATCTTGCAAGTTGAATTTGACCCACTTCCAGTAGCCAGATTGACTTGAAATTTGGCATACTTATGTAAATCTGATGACAATACAATAATCGGATAGTGACATCCTGGTGGTCCAACTAGGATTGTCTCTGAAGGACAGAACTCTTCAACATTTAATGGCATTGACTTGAAATTTGGCACATAAATGTAGTTTACAATCAACAAAAAGTACAGTCAGCAAAAAACTTGTATTATAATTATTTATTTTAATTAAATACTTGTTTCTTATTAAAAATAAAAGTTATCAACTGACTCGGTATATGTATAAAAGCTTATAAAAAAATAATATTATCACAAAATTAGTTATTAAAATGTTCCAAAAGCAATTTTTTCACTCCATTTACATGATGTTTTAAGGGATGGGACATAAAAAAAATGGACCACCTGATCTCTTGGCAACATTCAGAATCATAATTGGCAAGCTTTTCTGAGTTCAAAACTATTCACAGAATGCGGTCCCCTAATTTTGCATACGCAACTTCCCTTAGCGCCTGCTCTAGATGACTGGCGGTGAATTGGTTAAACTTATGTCAAAGACAAATTAAAGAATAAAAATGATTAAAAAAAAATTGCCAACACACTGCATTGATTGTACTTAAGTTAAAGGCCAAGCAGGACAGGATAAAATACTTGCTGCATGTAGTAAATTGGTTTGTAAGAAAGAAAGGAAAAAGACAGAAAAGGGGTTTCCACTAATTAATCATGTGATATTTTTAGCCACTTTTTCATTTTAAAATTAAAGTAAACACTTATTAGTGATAGGAAACTGTTTGTTTTAGTGTTATAAGTAAGCAAACAGATGCAATAACATGCATTAAGTTGTAAGATAAGAATGAGGAGAGGGCGAGGAGGGGACAATGCAGTTGCAATGTGTGGGGTCATCCAAATAGCCTTAAATAAAAAGTATGTAAAACCCACCTTCGCTGCTTCAGCCTCTGCCACTTTCTTTGCAGTTTTGTTCTTCAATTCTTTCTTCCATTGAGCAAGTTTTTCAAACTTGGCAGCTAAATCTTTCTCCCGCAATTCTATTTTCATCTTCTCCTCTTTCCTTTTCTGTGCTGCTGACTCCATCATCTCTCTTATGGTAAATGGGAAGGCCACTGCTTCATATTCTTGCTTTTCCTGTATTTCTTGTCTTGATGGCCAGCATATACCTGAAAATAAAGTAATTGGCTATTGTAAGGATGGGTGGTGGCAGACATGAAGAAGCTTTTGGCCAGCAGTGAGACACATTATTATAAAAAATGCGCGAATACATCAATATCTTGGACCTATTATGGAGTACAAACTTAAGTTGTGCTGGCTTTTAAATTTGTATGGAACCAACCTGCACCTTGGTGGTTTTTTATATTAGGATATGACCGGGTATGTCTGCTGTAATAAGAGTTATCTTACTTGGGTTGACACCGCTTGCGATACCGTATTTGCCGTACATTTTCCTATTGTATTTCACAGTTAGATGCGCTATGATTTTAGGCTCTTCATAGGGCCGCCGGTCGTTCATAATGTTGTAGTGGGCCGGAGATAAGCGAGACACATTCCTTTTCCTCTCAATTTCCGCTTCTCGAGCTCGAACATCATCAGAATCGTCGATTAGGACTTGCTCATTCTGCTCTATAACCTCTGGCGCTGATGTGGAATACCGTAACAGGGAACTCAAGAAGTTTGGCCGAGCGTACTTTGTTCTTAAGCACAAATTCATATTGAACAGCTATTAGCTTATATTTAACTCAATGTTGTAATATAATATAATAACAGCAACAAACAGCTGAAATAACAGCCTTTGAGGTTAGAATTTGCTACTGTCAAAAAATTTAAGCCCTCCCTACACGGCGCGACTTTCGAGTCTCATCTCATGTCATGACTTTATGTGTTGTATAGTAAAAAGGGCCCTTAATCAAGTTTTGTCATTGCGCCATGTGTTGCTAGTATTAAAAAAAGCCATAATGAAAACTGTTAAATTGTTCAGTAAGCAAATATAGACCTTATTTAGTTGAAAATGAAAACTAAAATAAAACAATCAATCAAATTCACAAAATGTCGATGTCACTTTCGTTTCGGCATTCGGCATTCGGCTCCTCTTTCTTTCTTGTCTGTGACAACTATTAGTAATCGTAATCGACGTTTTTTGTCCATTGTGCTGTTTTCCAATTGGTACGATCAATATGGATGATTTCGGCGATAGTTTCGTTCAGCCCGAAGTGGATCCCGCGGCGGAGTTCCTTGCGCGCGAGCAGAACCAGCTGGCAGGGCTCGAAGATGAGCTGGAAACCAGCGCTCCGCCCCCCATAGTCACTTCTACAAGCAACGGCTTAGTAGATGATTTTGTCGGTAAGACCACAAAATTGCATAAATAGCACAGTTCGCGGCACACTGCTCGAGCAACTTATTAAAAAAAAAACAATAGTTTTACTACTTTTAATTTTGTTTCGAAAATCTTTGGACGATCTTTCAATGTCCATTTCCGTTTCTTTCTTCTTAGTTTTTCGTATTTCCCACGCCTTTTAAATTAAGTTTTGTTATTTTAAACGCCCATAAAATATCTAAATATCATTTAATCAATTACACAATTTTGTTGCTAAAAAAATATAGAAATTCCGCCCACCGCGACTCTAGAAGCCAATGGCATGTTGGAAGAAGACCCCGCACCCTCCGTGTTCAGACAGGAGCGTGAAGAGCCAGAGAAGATCAGATTGTGGCGCGAGGAACAGAAGTTACGATTGGAAGAAAAAGGTACCTAATTGTCTTATTCAAAAATTCTTTTTGGGATTACTAATGTATGATAGTATAGCAGACTTATTCATGAGGAAGAATCGCTCTTTGGAGCATTTTGACTATTAAAACAACACAGTAGAATATTATTCTTATTCCACAGATGCTGAAGAAGAAAGAAAGAAGGAAGAAATGCTTAAAATAGCAAAGAAAGAATTAGAAGACTGGTACAAGACCCATGATGAACAGATTGCCAAGACCAAGGCAGCAAACAGGTAACTTAAGCTCATTATATTTAAATTGAAGTTTTACCTTATTAAAAGAGATGGTCCTTTCTGAGAAAACCCTTATATACATAAATGAAGCTTTTCATTGTGAAAAACATCTCATCATTTTGCTTAAAAATGTGCCTAAAGTATCTGAACTTGATATAAGTCTTCTTAAGAGCGTGCAAACGAAAAATTGCCCATTCAGCGATTTTGAGGTTTTTCAAATGCCTTATTAATGTCTAAATGCTTACGTTTTTTAAGGAAAAACTAATGTATCATATAGATAAACTCTTACTCTGATGTATAGCGGTGATTTCCATTTATTTCCGTGAGCGATTTTTTTTTGCCAAATCATTTTGTTAGTGAGTTTTACAAAAATACGCGTCAGAGCTGTTTTTCATGTGAAATATTTCCATTATAACCCACCACAAACAGTGTAACTTTAGTATTTTATATTAGGAAATATAGTCTTTTAAGACATAGGGTCATCATATGTATCAAAATATTAGTTATTATTATTCAAATACCATTCTTCAAAAGGTCTAAATCGGTCTACTTCATCATTTTTTATCTCATTTGTTGTGATGTATTTGCCAATAAAACAATTTTATTATAAATCTACAGGAAATGTTTAATCTGTAATATTTTTTTCAGCGCTTAATAGTAGCTCATTTAATTTTGACAATTTTCTAAACTTGGGTCCTAAATCGATTATATAACCGCGCGCGTTAATAGTTACGACTCAGAAAGCGCCGGGCACTCCCAAGGAACGGACGTATCGCTCTGCGCTCTCCGCAAGGTTAACAACCTTTACTGCAAACACCCGATAGTTATAGCGTGTCCGCAATTGCTTGATACTTGATAAGTAATTAAATGTTTTAAATTTTCGCAATTTTCACTCAAACTAATACGGGTAGATGCATTTTACATTTCACAAGCATTTATTTAACTTGCCATATTAGTATGTATGTTAGTATGTAGTGTGTAAGTATTAACTAAATTTGACCCACTTCCCGATTTTTGATTGAGATGAAACTTTGCGTGCATGTGTGAATAAAATGACAATGTAATATTATTATTATGACATGAAGCTGATCTGATGATGGAGCTGGAAGGTAACCACAAGAACTCTGTAATAAAACGACATAACCCCATCGAGTTTGGACTCATTAGATTTGTCTTGACGAGTCCTAGATGGTAACCAGGAACAAAGGTACAATCAGCAAAAAAATATTGTATTAAAAAAATAAAATGTAAGTTAAAGTTATTAAAGCTTTTATTTAACTTGCCCTGTTAGTATGTTTGTTAGTATGATAGTGAGTATGATATAAAAGTAAATAAAATCTTGTTGTACAGTAAAAATCTTATATTCTTAGATATGGGCAATAAACTAAAGTCATTTGGGATGAAAAAACACAGTACTGTTAACACAGTATGAGCTGCTTAGAAAAGGTTATTCATCATTATTTATTACCATTACTGTAAATCCAAGATAGAAATCTAGTTCCATAAATATATTTTTTTGTTAAATTCACTCCAAATCGGAATTAAGGTTACTGTAAAATTACTGTTTTTGGTTTTAAGATAGCATTTTTTATCAGGTACTATACTACCATTAAAAGGTTATTTATCAAAACTAATTCGCATTACTGTACATTCAGGATCAATAATAAATACGTTTTGGTGTTAAATTTAATTCAATTCGGATTTATGATAACATTACTTTCTTGATTTTAAGATTGCATTTATTTTCAGACGGAAAATAGAACAGACTGAAATGTCGAATATACCTAATCATGAGATTTCTATAAGTCCCAATATGTAAAATGTATGATGCATTTTCAACTTTAAAAAAATTAGATTTTGCCACAATTTTTTTCTAGTTTGCACAGTATTTTATTAGGTACGTACCAAGTGAAATCATATAAAATGAAGATTATTGTTTATTAAACATTCCAGGATACTACTCAGTTTTGATAGACTGTCTCCGAACATGTACGATAGCTAATGAAATTCCTGTTACTAAAATGTCATTGGACTCCGTAGTCCATTAAATTAGACGCCTTACGCATTGTTAATAATCTACTCCCAGAGAAGTCGACTCCATCTGATCTAAGGACTCCATCTTAAAACCCTCGCTTCGCTCGGGAGTTAACGCACGACACCCTCGCTGCGCTCGGGAGTTAAATCTGGAGTCCTTCGTTACGCTCAGGATTCAATACCGTACCCGTGACATAATAAAGTGCTTTATCCCCGTAGTGTACAATCTACTAATAGTATTTTATGCAATTGTTACATAAAGAGGGGTCTTGAAACCATAGTGTGGGTTAAGGATACCAGCGAAGTGAATATCTTTATAGCATCACACGAGTGTTTTAAGGCCTAATTATGTAAAATTTCATACAATATTATATACACACATTATCGCCGAAATATATATATATATATATATATTCGGGGATTTCGGAATTGCTCGTTTAAAGGTATTAGATGAAAATAATTATGAGCAATGATGATGAAATATTCATTTATTTACTAAGTATTACGTGCCCTCACATAGTATACCATCATATGCGTGAGAAACATTGAAACTAAATATTTTGCGCGCACTGAAAAATTAAATTTTTATTGCCAGCTTTTTTTACTGACTGTAATTTTTATACGTTGTTGCCATCTAGGGCCAAAGTACTTGTCAAGACGAATCAAACGAGTCCAAAGTCGATGTGGTTATATAGATTTATTACAGAGTTCCTACGGCCACCTTCCAGATCCATCATTAGATCAGGCTTCATAAATCATAATAATATACTGCATTGTCATTTGATTTACACACGTATGTAAAATTTTAACTTAATCTGAAAACGCATATTTAGTCAAGTTTAGCTTCCAAAATTTTATCCATACCTACTAATAACTAACATACTAACAGGGCAAGATAAGTAAAAAGCTTGTAAGTAATAAAATAAATTATTATGTTAAAGAATAAAAATATTTAAATCGCAACAAATTTTTTTCTTAATTTTACTACGACGGAAAATGTACAACGATCAAGATGTGTTTAATGTTTCGGCAACGCTCGCATCGTACGCACACAGCAAACCGTTGTAGTGTGCGGGCGAAACACGGGCCGCGGGAAGGAGATCGCGCCAGTGACGAGTTGGGACAAAATGTTTGCGCGCTCTTAACATCTTGCAGTGGTCTGTTTTATGTTACGTAAATTAGATATAGTACTTCTATTTCATTAATGGCCAATCTTATGTGTGTTGATGTCACCAAGTTTCAAGGACTTGTCTTTCATGTAGATAACATTTGCATCACTGAAATAGAATACAGCGAAACTAGCTTTTAGATCACTGTTGTGCCCACTTGTCATGTTGGACAATATCTTTGCCAAATTAGGGACACAGTTATGCAATAGAATGAAATGGAAATTCAGTTTGCTTACTTTTTACTCTAATGTGTAACTGTTCAGTGAAGCAAAGATATGGCCAAAATGTATAGTGGGTAAATGGGTATGAGTGAGAAGTATACACTTCAATGGACCAGTTGTTTGGTATATTCTGCATGTTTCGTTTTTATTATAATGCTCTGTTTTCTTTCCAATGCTGGCAGGGAGTCTGCTAAGTGAGTATTATTGATTAAGCCAAAATCACACTAACAATTTGGTGTTGTTGGTGTCGAAATATTTTGTTAGTGTACCGGTGGACAATCATACACAGTTTGCTACGGTTCTTTTCTTCTCTTCTGACTTCTGTAATGTTTTTTCAGCTCTCTTTGTTTTTATTTATTTTATTATTTAATGTCATTGGTGTTCATATCAATAATTTCACATGGAATGTGAATAATACCCATCACACATGTTTTGTGTTAATTTTCTTTACTGAGAAATTAAAAATGGGTTTTGAAAATGTGGATACAGCATTTGTCAAGGACTGCACTACTAATAAATCATTCTAAAGATTATTAAACATGGGAATGGTCACCATGAGAAATTGTATAATTTATTTCCATTGCACAGTTTATTGTTAAGTTTTATTCATGTAACATTATAGTTTAAAGGTTTACTTTAGAAGTCAAAAATCATTGATAAACTGTATGTCTATTCAGTATTGCCATATGTCAGTCTCGAACTCCATATAACCGCTCCCAACCACTATTTTCGGCAATAAAACCAGCTGATTCGACAGCTGGAGCATCTTTACTTTTTCACATTTTGTATAACCACCATATATTTTATTTGAGAGCTGCTGTTTCAGCATAGTATTACAGTTTCGTAAAAAATGCCACATTTAACTATAGAGGTTCGCCATCAATGGCCTAGTGTATTATTTGAATAACAATAATTGCTACAAGCTAATGGTTATAGTTACTATAGGTATAGCTAGTGACCTGAGTGTTGAATTAATGATTAACATAGCTACAAGAAGAACTGAATGCATAAAAGAAGAATGAATGAAATTAATGAGCGAATGTCGAAATCCCGCTGTCATAACATGTTCTTGTGTGCGTGACCTCATCTCTGGTGGCACTACCTATATCAATCAAGCAATCTTGTCATTTCAAACTAGTGATGTGTATCCCACAGGAACGCAGAGAAGGCGCTGGCGCGGGGCTCGGAGAGCGGCGTGGAGGAGGGCGGCGAGTGGGCGCGCGTGGCCGAGCTGTGCGACTTCGGGCCGCGGCGCGGGCGCGACGTGGCGCGTCTGCGCTCACTCGTGCTGCAGCTCAAGCAGAGCGGCGTGCGGCCCAAGCACCCGCCGCGCACCACCAAAGTGTAAACCACGCTTTATACTAACACTAGAGTTTACCCTTACGGGTAATCCATTACGTCCGGCGGCGGCGGCAGTTGAATCGAAATTCAGGAATATTACTAAATTTCTAAGGGAAAAAAAGTTACACACTAGTCTTTATTTTCGTTATAAGATGAACACCTGCTTAAATTGCTATATCTCTAAAATTGAGATTAAAAATAGCAAATGTCTCATTTCATACATCCAGCTACATACAAACCAAATTTCATTCAAATCTCTGCAGCTGTTCTAGCGTAAAGGAGTCACAAACAAAGAATCCCCAAAAATTACATTGTAATTATCATCAATGTTGCATTACACGTCTGACATATAACTGACGCCGTAAAACAAAAACATTTTAGTAAGTATTTTAGCTATGAAGAATGCCAGGTTAACATATGTGTAGCAATAGAATTCGTACTCCTATCCTATGCCAGTGATCTATTTGTAACTGCGATCATTTTGGCCGGCATAGCTATTTGGCTTAGAGGAGTGTGGTGCCGAACATGTTAAAATAATATAATTCATTGTAATGATAAATGTAATTTATTCATTATGACACAATTACTACAGTAACTCTAATAATAAAATGCAATAATTGCTTAATACCATGAGGCACTAAAAATAATTTGTTATAAATAAACATTTTATAAAAAAAATAGCCAATCAAATTTGGTATTTCATTTGAGCATAAAATAAGTAAAAACATCAGTGGATACATATAAAAACGGTTCTATGCACCATGTCACAATAAAATTCATTTTTATGATGAATAACTTATTTTCTAGATTTCAGCTACCTACATACAGCTACATTTAAAGCCTTTTAGACATTTTTTGTAACAACACAATTAGTTCTATGACTAACTCTGGTCCATATTTTCACGGATTTAAGCTTTTGTAGTGCATAACAGCTGTAACACTTGAAAAATTAGTGTCTTGAGTTAGTGACCTAAGTGTTTTAACACAATATAGTTTACAAGGTTTGATACCAGCAAACACTAACACAACAATAGGGTAGTTAATACTGTAAAATAATAATTCCAAGACATGACTCTAGTAAATAAACACTTTATTTTAGCCCTAAGAACTAGATTCAATTAAACGCAATATTATATTTAAAGTATTAATTAAAACAAACCGTTTGGTAATTGAATTCGGCAAATAAGTGACATCATAAAGTAGCTATTGTCATAGAAAATCTATGGGAGCATTGTGTTTTTGACAGCTCACGAAGTATGTATTGGTGGTTTTTTGTTTGTTTGATACAACTTGGTCACAAAACCAAAAATCCTGCACGCTCATGATTGGCAACTGTTGTAGTGTGGCTGGTGCAATATCTTACTTTTTTTTTTTGTTCACAGGGCTTGAGTCAACTGAGCAGAAAACACTAGCTTAATACTTCATACTGTAATCAGTCTCAGGTTAAATAACCTAGAATTATATATAAATAGATAATGTTTCTGGATGCAACATGTTATAAATTTATAAAATAACAATTATTGTTCAAAAGTGCTATTTGTTCAACTGTTATTTAATATAATTATTTTATACTTAATGTTCAAATATGGCCGCTATGTTGTAGTGAATGCCATCATTAATTTCGATTATTTTGAGTATTAATAATAAATCATTCCAAAATCAATTGGTAATATTGACTATAATTCAAAATCCCTAGCTATATCTATATTTTTTCTTTTATGTATTTTTTCTGTTAATTGAATCAATAAATACATTAGGCTTATTAATAGTAGGAATGGCCATACCCCACAGCTCAGGTAGCTGTGTAATTGCTCTCCTAAGGTCTTATTTCTATTCTGTGATATCTTGTCATATACAATTTCTGTCCTTCTAGTAACATCCATCCAGTTGTACATGTTTCTGACCATTTTGTTGCATTCAAATGGGCACAATATTTTGCCTTCTTTCATGTCTTTTATTGCTAGTTCTACGCCATCAACCAGGCTGGCGACATTAGGGTCTGTCAAGTAAATCATGTTGTCTGGCAACACCTCAGGGATGCCCCCAACTTTAGTTGACACAACCTTTAGTCCACATGATGCAGCCTCTACGATTGCCATGCAGTAAGCCTCAGTCAAAGATGTATTCAAGAATATATCACCCTTTACTAGCACATCTCTTACTTGAGAATGTTTTAGGCTGCCTAATAGAGTGACACAGTCTTGAAACCCTTTTCTTTCTCTGACTTCTTGCAGAAGCCACATCTTCGGCCCATCACCACCAACAATAAACCTTATGTTAGGGTATCTTGGGCACATGTCAGCTATCACTGCAGCCATTAGGTCTACACCCTTTCTGTATACCATCCTGGATACAATGACTATGGTTATAAAATTAGGGTCTCTTTTGCTTGGGTCAGGGGTGAAAGAAAATGAGTCTACCGCATTAGGAATAACTGACACTTTGTGCGCTTTGACTTTGGCTCTCAACACTGTATTTTCCTTCCCAGTGTGTGACACACAAATACAGTGATCGATTTCACACAGACACATTTGTAGATACTTATTAGTTAATACTGCTGATGTGTCAGCAAAGCCAAATAAGCTATGGTCAGTAAAAACTGTTTTTAAGCCCAGTAACTTGCCTATAACACATACCTCATGTCCTAAGACACTAAATGCTGAGTGTCCATGGACTATGTCAATGCACTCTCTAATAAGAATGTAGCGGATAATAGGTATGTTGCCAATCATAGTTGGGAGGGCACACTGGGCGTACATGACTAAGATAGGTAAGTAGTACACCTTGAGTCCTCCCGTCATGTACCGGACGCCTACGCGAGCTCCGTACTTGTGGGTAATTACTATAACTTTGTGACCCTCCTTGATTAAGCATTGTGACAAGTTGAAAATGTGTTCCTCGACGCCACCGGTGTTCGGGAAGAAAAAGTCTGATGCCATACAAATTACATGTCGTTTATGGCGCTTCTTTTTCCTCACGAGTTCCTGAAAATAAAGTATAGAAAAGTTATAGTTGGTGAAGCTGTACTAAAACGATAGGTACAAATAATTCAGGTTTACCATGACTTACGTTCATTATGTTTTTATCTTGATATTATGTGCATTATACGATTAATTAATCTTGAAGAAATTAAAAATAAAGCGATCGAGCGTTCTCTATCGTTATCG